>NC_028359.1:19358563-19375164 GCF_000741045.1 Vigna radiata var. radiata | reverse complement strand
AAAAAGGAAGAGAAAAGGTTTTTAGCACAAGGACGATGCGAGCCATCACACGTCTTCTTAACCTTTAAAACATATTTTTGGTATTTTTTATAAAAGGAAGAGAAAAGGTTTTTAGTACAAGGACGATGCGAACGATCACACGTGTGCTTAACCTTTAAAACAAAATTTTGCCATTTTTATTAATTTATTTTTAAGGAGAGAGAAATGTATTGAACACTAGGACGATGCGGATGATCACACAAGTGTTCAACCCTTAAAACATTATTTTTGAAAACCTTAGGGTATTGAATGCTAGGCTAATGCGGACGATTGCACGAGCACTCATACCACTCTCTAAGTTTTTTACTTTTTTTATTTTTGTTTATTTATTTTCTATGATTCTTATTTTTTTTATTTTTATTAACAATCGAGTACAGTAAACAAACAATAATAAAACAAATGTCAAAACTAAAAAAATTAAAAAGCAAAGGTAATAAAAATAAAACATCACAGTCCAACAAGGCCAATAAGAGTAGGGTGAAGAGATAAACAAGGGGTGACAGAGAAAAAAAAAATAGGCCTTCTGGTTTGGGCTTAAAGCCCTTTTTCTAGGGTTTCTTCTTCATTCATTCAGAAAAGAAACCTGTTAACACCCTGGCAAGTGTACCAGATCGTATCAAGTAATAATAGACAGAAGTCCATATATCGTTTCCCAAGGGACTCTTGGCCTAGACGTTCATGTGAATTGATTTCATAAAACTTGAATAAGAATTGAAATTATGGTTTGTAAATGTGAATTCTAAAATAAACATGCAAATGGAAAAACTGAATCAATTGACAGATAAAGATATGGGTGAATGGAGTTGCTGGGGTTTACGATTTCATCCTAATCCACCCTCCTATATCTACTATTCCTATTAGATTCAACTTTATGATCAATGTTCATGCAACTTTCTAATTTACTCTAAACCCGATCCCTTAGCGAAAACAACCTATTACCATAATTACTACTTTACTATCTCAGTCTCCCTAGCAATTACTAATGCATTAATGACAGAAGTTTAAAGCAATTGACCGTCCTATTCCTATCTCTAGGCAATATTTCATAATCAAGAGAATTCTTCTCAGTTCTAGATTTCCCCTTATGTTCCCATATCGACAAAATCAAAGATGATGACACTGAATGAGTTAAACAATGCAAGCTTTAAAGTATAGAGAAGAAAACACAAACTATTGATAATACAAGTATATGAATAAAATAAGAATTTTGATATAAGAGAGTTTCAAAAGGATTACATCGTTCCCCAACAACAAAGGGTTTAGTTCACCACTGTCATGGTGAAACTATATGAATTGAATGAAAAGAATAGAAGAATAAACCTTAGTAGATTGGAGCTTTCGCATCCAAAAGCCGCCTCCAAGAAGTGTAAAAGGTGTTCTGTCGTCTCTCTTTGTCAAAAGATTACCCTAGAAATGTTCTGAGGGTCTAGTTATAACTCAGAAAAATAACAGAATTTTGGCCCAAGCCCATAAGTTCAGCGTTGAGCGCTGGTTTCACCGCTCAACGGTGGGTGCAATACTCCATTGGAACGCTCAGCGGTGGATCCTAGCGCTCAACGATAGGCATGGTTCTTCATTTTCCCCTCAGCGTTGGCGCTAAGCATTGGACCATAACTCCTTCCATGAAGCTGGCGCTCAGCGCTGAGATTGGCGCTGAGCGGTAGGTGCAATTCTTCTTTTGCACCTTTCTTCATCCTTTCTTGAGTCCAACTCTTTCCTACTTCGCTTTCCATCCTTCAATTCTCATTAAATCCTGATAAAACAATGTAAAACAAAGAATAATATCTCTAAAACCACCTTTGACTCTCTTGTAACCTAACTTAAGTGTTTTACATGATTTTAAGCTCATTCTAAGTCATAAAGGATGTGTTTTCATATCAATTTCAAGTATTAAAATAACGGTTTTTAGACCGTTATCAAAACACAGGTCTCCTCTTCATCCCCATACGCGGCCGCACTTCCTCCTCTTAACTGGCGCCGCGGTGCCTCACCATGGCTGACCGAAAGCACCGTCGGCGAGGTCACCTGTGCTGCTCTCCACGACACTTATCTCTTCGCGCATTGCGACTATCGGACAACGCCCACCTTCAGTAGCTTTCATATACCATTTGGCATCTTCTTTCATGAGTTGGGGTTGCAATTTTGGATAGCTTTTTAGAGCCTGGTGGCGTAGGAATAGGAATCCAACGCATCTTGGTGATGGAAATGAGTGGAATAGAAGCAGTGGGTGATGTTTTTGGCCTTGCCATGTAGCGCTCTTTGTAATGGAGCTAGAGGAACCTGAGTGGTGGCTCCCTCTACGTCTCTCTCGGTTATCTGTTTCAATTCAGGTCTCGTCTATTTATAGATTTCTATAAACTAGACGCTCCTGAAGTCGATTTAGCTACTAATGCAGTCGATTGTCCCTGACAGTTATAACAGAATAGTCAAATTAGTAGCTGCCAAGTGAAACAAATTAAATTCTCATTTAATGCAGTTGACATTCATTCAATGCTTAACTAACATTTGAAAATATAGTCGTTACTACTCACAAGCATAACAGAATTTCAAATCAAACAACTAATGAAGTCGAATGCGTGGCATACATAGTCAACTTTCACATATCCGCACATATTGAAATTTTTTTCAGTCTAAAATTTCACATAGCACTGTATTTGAAAATCTGTGCATAGTCACGAGCTTAATTCGACTTCCCCCATAATGAAGTCGACTTACAACTTGCAGTTATGCCACACAATGTAAGTTCATAAAAGTGCATGTGGTTTTCCTTTTCCAAAGTATATGTAATGAAATCACAACAAATGTCACATGTATCAAAACAGTGAATATGCATTTATATATCAGATTTCACACAAACATGTTCCTCAAGATCACAATAAATATTGAATATTGGAACATTTAACACATAACAATACATGTGTTATTAAAAATGTATCGTCATCATAAAAAACCAGAGGAATATAAATATTGTGTTGTCAACAATCTCAACAATTTTCCCCTTTTTTATGATGCACAACCATGATTAATAAACAACCATGTTTGTACAAGAACAACACATAACAAAGTAATCACAGAATATAACAATCAAATTTCAGTTCAAATACTCTGAATGCAACACAAAATCAATAAAAAATATATCAAGCAGATAACATTTTCACAATATTTCTCCTCCTTTGTGCATTAACAAAAAAGATATGCTTCAAGATATGATATGTTGATAAACCAATAAAGTAGTGATGCATCAATTATAAAATATAAGCAGTTTGAAAACATGCAGTGATGCTCCCCCTATCACATATATTCACATGAAAAAGATAACTCCCCTTGAAGTATAAGCATGTGAAGAATTATGTAAAGTGTGTAATGCTCCCCCTGTCATCATGCATAATTTTCTCACACAAATTTAGATGCACAATACAATACAGTAAGAATTAGAGCATACATCTAGTATAAAAATAAAATTGTATCATGATTATGATTTCAAGCAAATTCATCATGCATAGATACAATTATCAACAATCTCACAATATATTCTCATATATGAATCACATAATAAAAAACAGAGATATATTGCAGATAATCAGGATAAAAATAATCAATCAACATAGTAACAAAATTCCAATTTCTGGAATTTATAACTCCCTGTTATTGATAAGTCGAATGATCTATTAATAAAGTCGATTCCATTGCTTTTCAGTGAATTTGATTCCAGTTGTGAATTCCAAAGCAATGTTTCCTACAAAACCTTTCAAAATCTCTAGTAGATCAAGCAATTTAGTTATGTAAGAAAAATAATCAAATAAGAAGTGAATATGCAAAATAATGTAACAGTATATACATGCATAGTCGACTTCAATCAATATTCAGTTGATTCAAAATTCATTTTATACTATTATCATTTAAAATACCCAATTCATTCCAAATAGTAAAGAATCTTTCCCTGTTTAGAGGTTTTGTAATGATATCAACCCATTGATGTAAGGTGTCAACATATTCAATCTTGATTTCACCCTTTAGGATGTGATCTCGAATGAAGTGGTGCCTTATTTCAATGTGCTTAGTTTTTAAATGTAAAACAAGATTTTTTGTCAAATTAATAGCACTAGTACTATCACATTTCAGAGGAACATTATCTAGTTTAATACCATAATCTTCTAATTGACTCTTAATCCAAAGGGATTATGCATAATAGCTTCCTACTGCTGTGTACTCGGCTTCTGTGGTGGATAAAGCCACACAAGCTTGCTTCTTTGAATGCCAAGAGATCAACGTGAGGATCCAAGTAATGACATGTACCACTAGTGCTCTTTCTATCTAACTTAGAGCCTCCAAAATCAAAATCACTATATCCTTCCAAAAAGATGTTTGTACCATTTGGATACCATAGTCCTAGACTCTTGGTTCCTTTAAGATATTTTAAAATTCTTTTAACAGTAGTTAAATGTGATTCTTTAGGAGAAGACTGAAATCTAGCACAAAGACACACATTGTGCATAATGTTAGGTTTACTAGCAGTTAGATAAAGTAAAGATCCAATCATACCTCTATACAATTTTCGATCAACACATTTTCCAGCTTCATCAAGATCCAAGTAATAGTTGGTAGCCATAGGAGTTGCAGCCTCTTTGCAGTCCATCATTTTGAATATCTTCAGCAAGTCAGTGTAGTACTTGGATTGGTGAATAGAAATTTCATTTCTGGTTTGTTTCACTTGAAGACCAAGGAAGTATGTTAATTCACCCATCATGGACTTTTCAAACTCTTCCTGCATAGTCTTAGAAAATTCTTTGCATAACACAGAGTTAGTTGATCCAAAAACAATATCATCAACATAAATCTGAACATAGAGATTATCTTTCTTTAAGCTCTTGATAAACAGTGTTGAGTCGACTTTGCCCCTTGAGAATTCTTTCTTTATAATAAATTCACTCAAGCGTTCATACCATGATCTTGGAGCTTACTTCAATGCATATAGAGCTTTTCTTAGTTTAAAAACATGGTCAGGATGTTCAAAATCTTCAAACCCAGGTGGTCGTTCAACATATACCTCTTCCTTAATATATCCATTTAAGAAGGCACTTTTGACATCCATCTGATACAACTTAAATTTCAATGTTGATGCAATGGCAAGAAGTATTCTTATAGCCTCTAATCTGGCCACAGGTACATAAGTTTCATCATAGTCAATTCCTTCTTCCTGACAGTAGCCTTTTGCAACCAGTCTAGCCTTGTTCTTTATAATTTCACCTAAGTCATCCATTTTGTTTTTAAAGACCCATTTTGTGCCTATAACTTGTAGGTCATTTGTTCTAGGGACCAACTCTCATACATTATTTCTTTTGAACTGGTTCAGTTCTTCCTACATGGCCATCATCTAGTTTTCATCACTAAAAGCGTCTTTTATTCTTTTCGGCTCAATCTTGGACACACAAGCAACATTCATACAAAATTGATTCAACTACCTTCTTGTAGACACTCCTCTTGAAATATCTCCAATTATGTTTTCAGAGGAGACATTTTTTGGCACTTTCCATTCTTTAGTCGATTCAGCTCTGGGAGAGTCAATTTGCTCTTCATAGTTCTCTTTATCAGTTGTTTCTTCAGGTTCCTCCTCCTCTCCAACTGAGTTTTCTTCTTCAGTTAATTTTCTGTAGTGATCATATTTGGTAGTGGCCTCAATACATTCATCAAATGCAAGGTGAATTGATTCCTCAACACTCATAGTTCTCTTGTTGTACACACGATAAGCTTTGCTGGTTAGAGAGTATCCTATGGAGATTTCTTCGTTTGCCTTGGAGTCAAACTTACCAAGATTTTCTTTTCCATTGTTTAGTATAAAGCATGTGCTTCCAAAGACACGTAAATGAGAGATACTAGGTTTCCCTCCCTTCATAAGGAGTTAGCTTCAAGATTGATCTTATGACAATTTTGTTTAGTACATAACATGTGGTACTGACTACATCAGCCCATAAGTATTTAGGCATGTTCCTTCATTCAGCATTGTTCTCGCAAGTTCTTCAAGAGCTCTATTTTTCCTTTCAACCACTCCATTTTGCTGTGGAGTTCTAGGTGCTGAGAAGTTATGTGATATTCCCATTTCAGCTAGATAATCATCGAAGTCCTTATTTTGAAATTCTCCTCCATGGTCATTTCTGATAGATTTAATCTTAAGGTCCATTTCATTTTGAATGACAACGAAAAATCTTTTGAACACTTTAAACGTATCATTCTTAGCAGCGATGAAGTAAGTCCATGTATACTGAGAGTAGTCATCAACTATAACTAGTCCATAGGAGTTTCCACCAAGGCTTTTTATTCTTGAGGGTCCGAACAAGTCTATGTGCAGCATTTGTAGAGGTCTTTTAGTTGACATTTCTCTCTTGCTTTTGAAAGAATGTCTTGTTTGCTTTTCAAATATCTTATGAAAACCAGCTTTGGTGCCAATTAATGGAAAACGAGTAGGCTTATTTTTAACACCAAGAAGGGGGGTGAATTGGTGTGTTTTCAAAATCAAAATCTTTTCGCAATCTTTTTCACAAAGTATAAAACTTTACAAACTTTCTTGAATCGCAAGTAATAGAAATTTAATTATAGCAGAAAATCGAAGTAGGCAACGCAATAAACAGAGTCGACTGAATGTAAATGAGTAGGAATAGAGAATTCAAACGCATGTTTTTATACTGGTTTGGCCTCAATGTCTACATCCAGTGTCCTTCCAATCCCAGGAAGCAAATGTACTATAATTGTCAAGGTTTTTAGTACAAGGCTTTTATAAAGACCTCTACGTCAAAAATATAAACCATCTCTCTAACCCTCTAACCAAAATATAGGCAGAACACACAACAAGAAGTGCAAAAAGATATCCCCTCTTCTGCAAACTTCAACCCACTTTGAACAATCCTCAAAGTGTACCAGACTCTACGAGTCCAACCCCTGTAATCACAACAGGTACATCAATCTCCAGCAGATTGTAACACAATCCTTGATCAACCAAAGTACACCTCAATTGTGTAGATAATGATCAAACAGTGAGCACAACAAAATTCTCTTTCAGAACCTCTTCAAAGAATGATCTCCACCGTCTTTCTTGATGAGTTCTTTGGGCTCTTCCAATTAGTAGCTGCCAAGTGAAACAAATTAAATTCTCATTTAATGCAATTGACCTTCATTAAATGCTTAACTAACATTTGAAAATATAGTCGTTACTACTCACAAGCATAACAAAATTTCAAATCAAACAACTAATGAAGTTGAATGCGTTGCGCACACAGTCAACTTTCACGTATCCCACATATTGAAATTCTTTTCAGTGTAAAATTTCACCTAGCATTGTATTTAAAAATTTGTGCATAGTCACGAGCTTAATTCGACTTTCCCCATAATGCAGTCGACTTACAACTTGCAATTATGCCACACAATGTAAGTTCATAAAAGTGCATGTGGTTTTCCTTTTCCAAAATATATGTAATGCAATCACAACAAATGTAACATGTATCAAAACAGTGAATATGCATTCTTATATCAGATTTCACACAAACATGTTCATCAAGATAACAATCAATATTGAAGATTGGAACATGTAACACATAACAATACATGTGTTATTAAAAATGTGTTGTCATCATAAAAAACCAGAGTGATATAGATATTGTGTTGTCAACAATCTCAACAGGAATTATAGCACTCAAAGACCAAGAAGAGGAGGTGATTTTCAATGTCTTCAATGTTGAGCAGCAGGTCCAAGTGAAGAAGACTAGTCTCATAGCTTTATATAAAGATGCACCAGGGACTAGTACCAAAGCTGCTAAGCCAAGCAAGAAAGGTAAAAATTATTTTCTGTCATAGGCTAATGAAGAAGAAAAAGGTAGTAAAGCAAAAGGTGTTCACCAAGACTCCCTAGAAAAACATGAACAGCTGGGACCAGGCATACCTTTGAGATTTAAAAAAAAAGTTGTGGGTGGTAAAAGAATTCAGAGCTGATGGACTAATAGAGATTGAATCTCCAATTTCAAGGAGAATAAAAAAGGTGAACAGGAAGCTGCTAAAGATCACTTGGTGTGGAAAAGGAAAGGATGACACTAAGATTAATGATGTCACATAAGCTTATTGGGTCAAGCTAGTGACGTTAAAGAAGCGCTTGCTAGGAGGTAACCTAGTGTTTTAAAAACTTTCATTTTAATTTGTTTATTGTTTCTTTAGTTTGGATTTTTGTTATTTGAATTTTGTTGCTATTTATTTTGTGTTTGCTTGATTCCAGTGTGCATAGTTAGTAGTAACTGAATGTTGAGGGGTGGTGATAAATTAATTGTTTGATTTGAGTGTTGTTGTGTGAGCTAGGGAAAAGAAACTTGAAAATTGCTAGTTGAATTTGAGAAACTATGGCCAAGAACAATCAAAACAAGTCAACAAAGCTAAGGGAGAGAGTGTCGCACTGCGCTCAAGTGCCCCCTGAGGGGCGCCCGGGAGGCGCATTCTGCAGGTCGGTCATTTAAAGAAGGGCTTAAGTGGGATTTCAACCCACTTCACTCTTTTTATACCCTAGGGTTTCGCCCAAGCCTCATTTCTCAGATTCCTTCCAATCTAGCCTCCCTAAACACTTCTCCTAAGCTCTCTCCTCACTTCCCTTCTCATTCTTCCACCAAGAATCCTAGTTTTCACCATTTTGCATCATTCAACTGTCCAAGTTTGGGGTTTCTGAGTGTGTGGCTGCTAGAAGTTCAAATTTCTCTCAATTTTTTGAGCATTGTCCCCTAATCTTTTGTCTCCAACCAAGTAAGTCATGCCATTTAGTATTTTAAACTTTCAAAAGAATGATTTTGGATGAATGTTGATGAAATAGCTTGATTTTGATTATTGATACTGCCTATGCATGATTTGTCATTGTTTGGACTGATTATATTGTGCTAACTGTGGTTGGAACTGAGTAGAAATTGGATTGGAATGAGAAAATGCAGCAAAATCAACACTTGATTGCGCCGCTCGCCGCTCAAGCGCCCCTGAGGGGCGCCCAAGCACGACACAACAATGGCCATTTTCTGTTTTATTGTTGCTTGTTTTGTTCAGTGCAGGGGGTACTGAAACCTCTCTATTTTGCCTTTAGCCTGAATATGAAAAGATTGTTGATTACTGATGACTTTTGTGTCTGTTTTATGAATCTTTGTGTGCAGGAATGACATCCGCTTCAGGAAGATAAATTAAGACTCTTGGTAACAAGGAAAGAGGAATCAAGAGGAAGGAAAAGGAGCGGTTTTACTCTATCAAAACTATAGCTCAGGAGAGGTACTTCCTTACTGTAGAGGAACATAGATTGTTGATGGAGAGGAAAGTGGCCAACATACCATCCTTGGCCCCTTAGTTTGAAAGGGAGCTTAACAGCAGAGACTGTGACCACTTGGCAACCTACCCCGCTCCCGCCAACACTGTCATCATCAAAGAATTTTATACAAATGCAAAGGGATTGGGGGCAGAGCCTGAGACGTACTTTAACTACGTAAGGGGTAAGAAGGTTGTTTTTTATGCTGACACCAATAATTATTTTTTAGGTGTTGAGTGGGAAGGACAATAGTGTCAGTTTGTACTGTCTATGCTGGAAGGAGTTGATTTTGATGTGCAGAGGACAGTATGTGTGCCCGGAGGGCACTTTCAAAGAAACAAATTTGGGGCACCATTCACATCATAAGACCTCACCTGACACCTCTAGCAAAATACTGGATGGCTTTCTCTCATGCCAAAATCCAGCCATGCTCCCATATCTCGGACATCACTGTCTAGAGGGCCACCTTCCTTTACTATGTTCTCAGGGTCTCCCCATCAACATAGGGCAGGTTATAGCCGATGAGATCCAGAGTTGTGTCCATGCATTAAGCAACAAGGCACCCTTGGGACATCCTTCCTTGATCACCCATCTTTGTGAGGTTGCAGGTGTTGATATATCTACACCACCTTTGGAACGTCCAAGAAAGGAGTTAGACGCTGCCTACTTCACACATTATTGTGCAGCGAAGGAGCCAGGCCAACCCATGCCACCACCACAGCAGCCCAAGGTGCACAAGAGAGCACCACTACCAACTCAGGGACGTACTCATGAGGCAACCCCATTCCACATGAGGGACATGTATATGTCCATGATGGAGGCACGGATGAAGGCTCTCTATAGAGGTTAGATAGTAGCTATCGAGATGATCAGCGGATTGTATGATCCTCCCGAGGTGCGGCACTGTATGTCATTGGACGAGTTCAGAGCCCACATGGCGTGGCTAGAGGACGCGACACATGCAGGTGGTAGAGCTGGAGCAGTTGAAGCTTCAGCCATGGAGGAGGACGCAGAATATGAGGATGAGGAAGTTGAGGAAGAGGAGGACTCTAATGATGAGTGATGATTTGTATGGGCATCTGCTGATGGATGCCACTTTTACTATGGACAGGACCTATGTTATTTTTTTTATTGTTTTTATTGCTTCAAGTGTTGAACATTAATTTATTTTTGCTTTCATTGATTTTCTTTATTTTGTCTTTGATTGTAGTGTTTTATTATTGTACTCTGCTTGAATGAATTGAATTGCTTTGATTCAACTGTTGTGTTTTATGATGAGTATTACTCTTTGATGCTTTAGTGTTTTGATTGATGTTGAGATGATGTATGATGTGATGAGATACAGGTGATGGATCACAGTGTATGAAACAGGTGCTTAAGGTAAAATTTGATTGAGAAATTGAGCATGTTGTTTTTCTGAATTTTGGGACTTGAGAATTCACCTGTGTGAGTTTTGGGCTTTAGAGTTGTTATGAATAATTGCTATTACTTTGGAAGCTTGAAAGATTTTGCCCAAATTTTTTTTGAATGAACTACTTGCCTGCACGTTTCATATGATCAAGGTCATCTTTTGTTATCCCTTATTCTTTTAGCCTTTACATGATTTCTTTGATCACTAAAAAGAGAATAATTTGTTTTAAGCTTTGAACCTTAAACCTTATGCATGTGTTCAAAACCCATTTGTAAAATCTTTACCTTGATTTGAGTTGAGAACATTTGATGAGGTATTGACAAAGGTTTAAGTTTGGGTTTGCTGAAAAGTTGAGAAAGGAAAAAGAAAAAGTATTGAGCTAATCATTGAATACTTGGAAAGCAAAAGCAAAAGAAAAGGAGAAATGAAAAGAAAAGAAAAGAAACGCTCAATGCAAGGGAAAACTGGGAAAAGGGGAGAGAGTTTGTGCTTGAATGATGAAATCATAAATGTCTCTCTTAACTCAAGGAATTTTTCTGACCAGAAAAACCAGTTTCCTTCTTAGCCTAGCCAAGTTACAAGCCAAGAAAAGCCCTTGTGATGAAAACTTGCTTGTGAGTATGTTTGATTGAGGTTAAATGAAAGGGAAAATTAATTTGTGTGACATTGTGATGGTAGAGTGAAACACCTCACTATACACTTTTGAGTTGAGTGATACACTTTTGAGTGTTTGAGTGAAACCTTTCCTTAGTGAGGAATAGTTCTTTGAATTTCTAATTACATATTTGCTTGGTTGATTGATCATTCTTAAGGATAACATTTGTTGAAGCACATGAGCATCACATTGATTCTGATTGAATTATAGCATCTGCACATCTTGACTGACATCCTTATACTAAGCTGACAAAATTGATGTCTTGTCCTAGAAGGAAAAGTTTTGAAAAATGTTGAGACATTATAGTGACTGTTCTGAAAAGCCGAGTTACAATCTGTTTTGCTTGAGGACAAGAAAAGTTTTAAGTTTGGGGTTGTGATAACGGTTGAAAATGTCATTATCTGTGATGTAATTTTGATACTAAAAAAACCCTTTTCTGCTTATAAACTTGCTTGAACTCATAATTTTCTGTTAATTTGTGTGAATAAGACAGTTAAGGTTGAATTTGATGAGTTATGACTAATTTCCCTTGTTTTGGAAGGAAATGAGATAAATACGGAAAAGGGTTGGAAAAGCACCAGAAATGAGGGAAGCACGAAGCTTGGGCGCCCTGTTTGAGGGCTTAAGCGTAGAAGAGTGTTGCTCACTGCCTGGACGCCCCTTTGGCGTGCTTGAGCGTCGAAGACACGAAGCTTGGGCGCCCAGTTCTGTTTTCTCCTTATTTAAAGAACCTAGGCACCCAAGGTTTTGAATCTTTGGTAGAGAGGAACCATGCTTCCTTCATATATATAGTCACTTAGATAAGAGTAACAAAAGTTTGAGGTTTATTAGTATCTATATTTTAGACTACAGACACAAAGAAAGGAACATCATTCAATTCTCCTGGCAATAGAGCTTTTACTTTCAAAGTTTTCTTCACAGGAAAATGAGCTTTAGGATCAAAGACCTCATTAATAAAACCAATGTTTAACAGAAAATATGGTTTCTTAACATAACCACATCCCTCATTCGCTTTGAACATTTCTTGCATCAACCAAAGAGACCTAGCATATCCCTATCATGGAATGGAACCACGCACAATGAAAACTGATTAGTGGACATCTTGCATGACCTCAATATCATTTAGTCAATAACACACTACATCATGTTACATTTCAGTATAACTTAAAGTAATTTTGAATAAGAAAAGTTTTTCCTAACTTTCAAAGAGCAAAATTGCTAGCTAGACTTCAAATGTTTAGTGTAGTATCTTGTTATTTATTTTGTTATTCATACAACTCATTATATTCCATGCATCCACCCGATTAATGGGTTATAATTTGTTGAGGCAATACAGAGTACCTTTTGGATACACTCTCAGTATATTCCGCTGAGTAAACCTACCAATAACCAAGAAAGTAATACTTATCTTTTTATTTGCAAATAAACAAAACATCCCGCAATGGATTTGTTTCAAAGTAGAATAGAATAGAGGGGCTTTGGATATGTTTCAGTTTACAACGAATAGGAAAACCATTAGGTATGTCACCTAAAAATTAACGACACAGGAACAATAAAAAATCAGTGAAATGACATAATAGTAGTCATGTTTTCCTAAGAAAACTTTCCGATTCGCCTTCGGATTCATCGGAGAAGAGAGTGAATTCGGCCTGAGACCAGTCTTCTTCCTCACTCTCATGATCGTATCTGATTCCTCCATCGTTGACTATGAAAGGAGCGCGTCTGTTCGTGGCGCTTGCCAACGAGTGCCCAGTGCCATCGAATCGACGACCTCCATGGAGGCAGACCTTGAGACGCTTCAATGCTTTGCTTCGAGCGGTTGACACCGGTCCCTTCGGCCTTCGTCTTCCAGCACCAATGCTTTTCTTGATTTCGGACTGGTGTGAAGTAATGGTATAATGAAGTTCCTAGGGTTTTGAAAAGAACACGGGAATGAAGGCGCGAGTAGTGGACTTAGGTTTTCCCCTTTCTGAAGTGGAGAAGAAGAAACAAACTCAAAACGACGACGAAGGAAAATAAAAATGCACTAAGTAACCTAATAATATCTTACTCTCAGAGGGGTTTTTTCCTAATCCGCCAGAAATGATTTTTTTTTAAAAAAAATTAAAATTTAACTATGATTTTAAGAAAACCGCAAAAAATTACCAAAGGTTTCCGAACCTGCCGAAAATAAACCTCTGGTAAAAATTGATATTTTTGTAATGCGGTTGTGTATATGTTGATCACATGGTTGAAGCTATGAATATTTAAAATAAACTTACATGTTTATACTGACCAAACAAGTGGGAGATGTGAATTGTTTAAAATAAATTTACATAATGTTATTTATTTTGGAAAGTAATTTTCTGATCCAATTGAGAGCTAAAAAGTTCAGTATGATTAGTTTACTAATTTTTGATTGATTTTTAATTAGTTGGTATATCAGTGTAGTTCTTCTTCGAAACTACTCAATATTCTGCAATCTGCTGAAATCTAGAAGATGTGTAATTTGTTATAATATTTTTATTCTTTTTAAAAAAATGAAATGAAAATATGCTTATCAATATGAAACATTTGAAAGGGAACGAGCAATGGTCTTTTTTTTGGATAAGGAGATAAAGTCAACAACAACAATTTTCTTTGTTCATAACTCTCTTCAATAATTTGTTCTTGTTAAATCATTTAGTACGATGTGCAGAAGCTTCAATTTTTGTTGTGTTTTGAGGTTGGTTATATGCACGAAGGTGAAAAGTATATTCCCAAATATTGTTTTCAGCAGAAAATATGTTTTTATTATTATTTTTAAGAGCTGACTTCAAAAATCCATATTCTCGACAATGACTTTTCCCTTCCGGAATCTTCTTTTCACATAACTTTTTTTCTCTGAAAAATATTTTCGGACAACTTAATAGTCAAAATATCAAATCTCCCGGAAGATAAACTACTAATTCTAAAATTTAAAAACGAAATTTAATAACAATTAGTACGGAAAAGATATAACACAACCCTCCAATAAAAATTCAATATCAAAATCATCAATTATTTTGTTATTAAAGTGGAAAACAAATGAACGAACAGAGTAAGAGCAACAAATTGCGATGTTGCGAGTTATTGTGGGGATGAAAGAAAAGATGAAGATGAGAAAGAAACAAATTGGATAAGTGAGAAAGGTGAATTAGGATTAGGCGAGTGTTTTTGATATTTGCAGTTGAAGCTATTGTAGGGATGACATAGAAAAGGTTGGGGTGAGAGAGGTGAAAGAGAAATGGTTGAGAGGAATCAGGATCACAAAGAGGTGATTAAGGGTATGAGAGTTTTTTTTTTTTTTTTTCTCTAGTTTTGAGAATGGAAATTATTCAAATACCATTAACCTTAAAACATAGAATCCACAATATAAGAAGATATTTTTATCAACTAAAATTTGATACACTTATATATTACATAAGTTAACAAACCCATATATATATATATATATATATATATATATATATATATATATATATATATATATATATATATATATATATATATATATTCAACCTTAAGCACACAGGTTAAATTTAAAGTAAAAAATTGAGTACACAATAGAAAGTTATAGGAATATTAAATTGCACGTGACATTAAATACACATTACATACTAAAACACTTATAAGGTGAATGGACCTCTTAAAGCAAGAAAAACACTAGACAACAAAACTTAGCAAAGTAAAAGTAAAAATTGATTGAACACAAATGCGAAACACTAATAGATTCATATAACAAAAGACGTGGGCAGAACGAAAAGTATCGAATAGAATGTTGGTACATGATTTTTTAGAAAAGGATGGTAAACATGTTTAAACCAATTAAAATTTATCAACATCCAAAAATAAGCATGAAACTATGCTATAATACAATTAATAGGTGACAAATGCAGCATTATAACCAGTGAAAAGGAAAAAGAAAAAGGAATTGACAAAATTAACAAACCTACTTATTCCGTTCCTGTTCTATTATTGATTGTGTGATTTTAATCCCAAATACAAATTATTTTTTATTGTTTACAAACATATTAGATTAAATTCTTACTGGAGTTGTTTTCGCTTTTCAGTCTTTAGTTGGTAACCTATTATCACCAGCCTTTAAACTATTTATTCCACTGATAGCAGAAGATAATTGTTGCACAGTGAGATCAGTTAGCGATTGGGATAAAATGTGTGCATTTTTACAAAAATTATGACCCAACTGAGACAATTCAAAACTTGAGGACCAAACTGAGATTTCCACACAAATACGAGAACCAAGAAGGGATTAAGCCAACATGTCAGCATACCACGTCAGCTAAACTTAACGACGTTTGAGATCAGTTAACGGTTAGGGTAAAATGTGTGCATTTTTACAAAAATTATGACCCAATTGAGACAATTCAAAACTTGAGGACCGAACTGAGATTTTCACACAAATATTAGGACCAAGGGAGGGTTTAAGCCATAATATTAAGGTAAAACAGAAAATGGCTAGATAATAACATATTTTAATGTCTAAAAGTAATTATTTACTGATTTATAAATTAAAAGTTATTAGTAATTTAAATAATTTATATTATTAATTGGTACGTAAATTAATTATCGATATTAATTATTAAAATTTTGACATTGATTTTTAAATATATTTTTAATATTAAAATTAGTTATTATTCAGAAATTTTCTTGTGCTGATTTTAGTCATAAAGATTTTAATTATATACGAAGAACAAAAATTTTATTTTATGAAAAATTCATATAATTAGATAGATGACTATAATTATTTATAAGATCGTAATTTTAAGTTTTCGTGTATTAAAAAGTTTTATTTTTACTAATTATAAATCTAAAGAGAAACTAACATTTAAATTTCAGAGTCAATCAAAGTAAAAGAAACAAAAAATAAAAATAGATTAAACTTTATTAAATAATAAGTAGATTTTGTAACATCCCCGTATTTATAGCACCAGACTATAATAGAGTTCTTACATCAATAATATGGTAGAACAGTCATAAAGGAGGAATAAAAGTTTTCCTCATTATTATACAAATCAACCCTGGAAATATATCTTAATACAATTCCTACTTAAGAACATATAATACAAAGTCACTTCCATATTGACTAAACTCCAGTCGGTTCTCCATCTAATGCCTGCTCCACCGGTATTTCATCATCTTCTGCTCACACCCACCGGATGATC
>NC_028359.1:19330643-19357064 GCF_000741045.1 Vigna radiata var. radiata | reverse complement strand
AAACAATCAATCCATATAACAAACAAGAACATAAAAAGTTGCAAGAATAGCTCCCCTTACCTCTGTTTTAGACTCAGTTTTCTTGTTTAGAATTTGACCTCGAAACTTCNAGNGTTTCCCCCTTGTAACAGAATTTCCTCCCACTCTTTCTTCTCTCAATTTCTAAGTGATTTTTGGTGCCAATTTGGCTTAACNCCTCATGGCTATTTATAGCCAAAAATTTTACTATTCATTTTTACTATTCATTTTTACTATTCAAAAATATTATTTTATTAAAATCTGACTTACATCCACGTAGATCCCTTATCTTTTTTTTTTTTTTTTTTACTATTCATTATTCACTATTCACTATTCACTATTCACTACTCACTACTACAAAATTTTTCTCTAAATATTCATACCATAAAATGCAATCATCACGTAAATCAGACAATTGTACATAATATTAGCATAAAATGCTTTCTATTACATCGTAACTACCATTATTTTTAAGGGTCTTACAGATTTCATTACATAATCCTCCTTATATAAACATTCAAATATTCATTCAACTTAAATCAACAGATAACTAACGAACTACACAATGATATAACAATAATACCGACAACAACTAACCATTCACTAACTATATCGCTATTCTTACCATATCGATAGTATTCTTGTGATGAATACCATATTTATAGACTATCTTAAAAATATTATATAATCAATCATTATCTATTATATTTTTAAATTATAATATAATATGGTAATATATTATTATATAATAACACATTAATGATAAATATTTTAAAAATATTTCATAATATATTAAATATAACAAAATCTGATAATAAATTAGTATATTTTAAGATATTATCTATAAATATTTTGTACATATTTTATATTATCTTAAGCGAATGTATAATAGAAAACTCATCAAAAAATTTTAAACAATACATAAATTATTTAGAAATTCGAAAAACTATATAAATATATAAGAATTGATTGTTCGGTAATTTTTAAACAATACAAATGTTCAAAAAATAAATTAAGTTATTAATTTTCTTTTATAAATAATATCAATTAATTATTTTAGTTGACAGACAGAAATATAGATTATTTATATTTAAATAAAAGATAATAAATATGTTTTAGTCTATAAACATTATTATTTATCTTTATTTATTTTTATTATGACATTTTAATAATTGATTTTAGTTCATATAAAACGTATGAATTTTAGTTTATTTTTGGATAAATATTTTTTATATTACCATCCCTTGTCTCCTGCTTTCATTCAGATCATGTACTATGCTTTAACATTTTGATATTATATTTGTAAAATTACCAAAAAATGTTTTAAAAATATATTACACTTATCAACTAAAATAAACGTTGAATTTTAAGTACAGGAGGAGAGAAAGAAAATAAAGCAGAATATAATTATACTCCAAAACAGATTTATACTGGATTTATCATACTCTGAATTATTGCTGACCTCTATTTAAATTATACATAAATTATTGGGAATTTTGAAAAATTATAGAAATATATGAGTAGTTGCATTACTTTTTTTAAACAATAAAAATGTACAAAATATAAATTAAGTTATGAATATTATTTTATAATAACTTCAATTAATTATTTTATTTGGTAGACAATAAGAAAATATTTTAGCATAGCTTTAGTAAAATATTTTTTTTCTATATTCTTATCACAGTAAATATTTAAAAAAAAAATATTTATGTTTCTAATATTCATTTCAAGATAGATTAACCATATTCTTTCTATAATAAATTTGATGAAGCAATTGAAAAGAATGCTTTATTTATGTAATAAATTTGTATTATCCAATAATACAAAAATGAAATTTGTTAATGATTTATTATGGTAATTATGATCACTAGTGCACAAAATGCTTTAAACGTCGGTTATTTTGGACTTTTAACGTCAGTTATGAGACCGACATCTATTTGAATGACGTTAATGACACGTCGAGCTGGATATCACTGAGGTCTATGTAGACGTCGGTTGTGTATGTAGCCGACGTCTAGGTAGACGTCGGCCATAGTTACAATAGACGTTTATGTAGACGTTTGACATGAACATATGAGACGTCTATAGGTCCTGGAACGTTTTGTCTACTGTAACTTATTAGACGTCGGTTTGTGCATTGACAGACTTCTGTAGACGTCGCTTTTGCATTAACCAACGTCTACTGGGTATTTTTGACATTAGTTTTGCTATAGGATCATCCTCCGCTTCAACCATGTCATCATATTTAGGTATTAATGCCTCATGCATCGGCTGCTTTTGAAGACGTGTGAATTGAAGATAAGAATTTCAAAGTTATGAACAAATATTTTTAAATGAAAATATAAAATTAATAATGATAAAAATATTACACCTGTTGTGTAGCAATGTGTGTGATAATCAATGCTTTAGGCCAGGCTATAAAAGTTCCTACGGCCTCTCCCAGAAACTGAAATTCTGGAGTGGGTACAGGCACCTNAGCCTGGGGATCCCGAACCTCGTCAATCATGACATGCACGTGCTGGGGTAATATGGGAACACCATGAATAGTCTCGCCTCCCTCAACTACTCGTCTGACAACCACAATGCGTGGGGGATCCTCATCAACCAAGAACTCATATTGACCACTGTACTCAGTAGGTTCTACAGTGGAGCAGGATCCTCTAGTGCTGACACGAGGTGGTGTGGGAGCTTCAGTGAGCACACCCAGGGAGCCTTGCGTCATGGATTGCAGCTTCTCTTCAAGAGCTCTTTGTATTTGCTTTTGTTCTTCTAGCTACTCATTGAATTGTTCCTCCATGTTTCTCATGCTTTGGCGAAGTCTTTCTTCCGACAACGTGCCATTTAAGGTTCTTTGCATCTTATTTAAGAGAGAACATACGTTTGAACCTAGGTATTATAGGCAAATACCACATCACCTTACTAGGTGCACGATCATTACCTTCATCACCAGTTTTTCTGTCAGATTTCATTTTAAAACGGCTTAAACCACATGTTGGACAATACTTTAGCGAAGCAAACTCCTTTATGTACAAAACACAATCATTGGGACAAGCATGTATCTTTTGATATTCAAGACCCATTGGACAGAAAATTTTTTTGGCCTCGTAATTACGAATAGGTAGAGTATTATTTTCTGGAAGCATCTCCTATAACAACTTCAACAACTCTGTGAAACTTTTATCGGTCCATCCGCTCCTTGCTTTTAAACTAAACAACTTCAAAGTTTCAGACAGACGTGTAAAGTTCGAGCAGCCTGGGTACAGCGGTTGCTCTGAATCATTGATAAGAGAATCGTACAAATTAGCTCTTCCAAAGTTATCTTCTTTAACATCACGTATCATGCCCTCTAAATGATCACTCATCCATTCTTCCACATGATTTGTTCCTCGTGACGTGGTAGGCTGGTCCAGTACTTCTCCATGCCAAGTCCAAACGGTATAAGTTATCATTATGCCGAACATGAATAGATGGTCATGCAAATTGCCTAAGTCTTGTCGTATTTGATTAGGAAAACGAACACAAGGACAAAAATATGTCCCGTTCACGGACTTTGCATTTTCTTTAACATATTGCAAGAACACTGAAACACCGTTCTCATATTCTTTAGAGATGCGTGTTAAGACCCTGGCAAGTGTACTAGATCGTATCAAGTAATATAATTGGTAAACCCAATATCGTTCTCCCAAAGGACTCGAAGGCCTTATCTTTCGTGTAAATCAATATCGTAAGACTTGTAGAGAAAATTAACTTGTGGTTGAATGCAAAGAACGAAAAGTAAACATGCAAATGCTAGTGATTCAATTGGCAAGAAAAAGATATGGATGAATGGAGTTGTTGGGGTTTACAATTTCCTTTTATCCACTCTATTATATCTACTCTTCTTATTAAATTCGCTTTATTATCCAATTGTCATGCAAACTTTCTTAGTCTACCCTAAACCCGATCCCACGGCGAGAAGAACCTACTACTAGTTACTAGCTTACTATCCCTAGTCTCCCCTAGTAACTAGCAATGCAAGTACCACAGAAGCAAAATACAATTGATCATCCTACTCCCTTATCCCTAGGTGGTATTGCTTAATCAAGGAATTCCTTATCAGTACATGACTTCATCGTACGTCCCCGTATCAACAAAGGCAAACATCTATTTATCAAATGAGTTAAATGATAAGAGCATAGAACATAGATAAAGAACCCAACAATTGATAATAATAGCATATGCAAGCATATGAATAAAATAAGAATTTCAATATAAGAGAGTTTCAAAAGATTACATTGTTCCCCGACAACAAAGGGTTTAGTTCACCATTGACATGGTGAACTAGATGAAATACAATGAAAGAATGGAAAAGCAAACCCTAGATTGGATAAAATGAAGCCTAAGTATCCAAGAAATCTTCTCCACAGAGTGTGAAGTAGCTTTGGACATCCTATTCTGCCAAAAGAATAATTCTAAAATCGCACTAGGGCTATATATAGCACAGAAAAGTAACAGAATTTAGGCCCAAGCCCAGCAGACCACCGCTCAGCGTCGTGTTTTACCGCTCAGCGGTTTCCCTCTAGCCGCGCCACTGCTCAGCGGTCAGTTTCACCGTTGAGCGGTTTGCCTCTAATCGCCCTGGACGCTCAGCTTCATCTTCTGGTGCCAAACAGTGGCTTTCCCTCGAATCATGGTGCTTAGCGGTGCATTTTGACGTTGAGCGGTGCATAGACTCTTCTTTTCTTCATTTTTCTTCTTCTTCTTTGAGTCTAAGACCTTCCTTCTTCAATTCCATCCTTAATTTTCATCAAAACCATGCAAAACAAGCATAATATCTATAAAAACAGCTTTTGACTCTCAAATGACTCAACTTAAGTGTTTTACTTGATTCTAAGCTCATTCTAAGCCATAAAGGGTGTATTTTGATATCAATTTAAGCATGAAAATAACGGATTTTAGACCGTTATCAATGCGACATGCATTCATCCAGCTTTGGTCCATACTATGTTCGTAATGTACTTGATTAGTTTAAATTTTTTAACTCTCACAAGGTTAGGTCCTACCCATTCAGAAAAATTATTTTTCATAAATTGCTAAGACATGTGCAAAGAAGTCTACATCATACGATTCATAAAATTTCAACAACATTTTTGCATTGGTCTCCGAGATACACGAAATGAGAGTAGTCAGCATCAAATATGCATCCGGAGAACAACACAAATAATGAACCGAAATTTCATGAATCTTTTGCATAAACTCCAACGTACATGTTATAGCAAATTTATGAAAAATTATTTTCCCACACTGTCCAATCGGACAATTCAAAATTTAATACAAACGATTAAAAGATTAATCGTTTGTGTTAAATTTCAAACGGGAACTATGTTTCACTCAATGATTTGATAGTAATAATCTAAAATGCTAAGTATAATAACACAACTAAACTTTTTCACATGCATATATTATAAATCACTAAACACTTGCATACCTAAAAGTCAATATGAAATCATACAAATAAGCCAATAAAATGCATAATCACAAATGCTAATAAAATGCATACACAAAAGCCAATAACATGTATGCATACACAAAAGTCAATTACATGCATAACCAATAATATCCATACAAATTTAGTTTTCAACAAAGAAACTAACCTTTTCAAGAAGATTAAATTAGTAATGGAGGGAAATGAAGGAGTGCACACCTAATAAAATGTCAAAAACGCAGGCAAAAAATGCTCCAAAACACAACCGAACAAGATGTAGAAATTGCAACAAAACGCAACCAAATCTAATTTTAATCGGTTCAAACGAAACATTTTTCATCAAAGACTAATTTAATCGGAGCAAAACTAAATTTAAACAGTCCAAAACAGAGAAAACGAACCTCGAATTGAATGCAGCAACAAAGAAAACCTTAAGGAAGAAGACAATGAGTAGTGGTAACTGCTCGCGGGTTCGCGTTCTACAGTATAAGGTGCTCTCACTAATTTGACGTCTATATGATTTAAATATTAATATTGGCGCGTATTATAGACGTCAGTTACTTTTGACACCGACATCTAAAATCCTATATACATCACTTAATTTGTGGCCGACGTCTATTTGAAGAAGAAATTATTACAGGTCACTTAAGTGTCAGACTATAGACGTCTGTTACACTAGGCCGCCGACGTCTATAGTACAGAATATTAATGACATCCACCTACCTGTCAGGTTACAGACGTCTACCTAGAGCTACCCGACGTCTATATGGCGACTATTCACCAACCTGGTAAACCTATAGACGTTGGGTGGTGTTTGGGCGATGTTTATACACGACTATACACGTCGTTGTGGTTGGATGTGACGTCGATATAACGACTATTCACTTACCTTGCAGACCTTTAGACGTCGATATGGAGTTTTCCCGACGTCTATAATGTTTTAAACATCGGGTAGATATGTCCCCGACGTCTATATGTCTGACTTATTTACTAACTTGCCACCGGTCATCATTTTACGTTAATGCACCCTCTAACTGACGTCTATGAGGTGACATCACTACAAAAAATTTGTTATTCTGCGGAGGTTATTTTGTGGGAGTTATTAAAACCCTCCACAAATTAACATTATTTAAGATAATTAAAAGGAATTATTTAAACCCTGATGATAGTGAGGGGTTTTTAATTGTTTCATGAAGAGGTGTTTGACCTCCCTAAATTAAAATACAATTTCCACCATTCTAACTTCTCCTTTACAGCCAAATTTTCCTAAATTAATTATCCCTCCATTCTTTTCCCCCCTTTTCCAAACCAAACTTTCATTCTCTTTTCCTCACATTTCCCCCTTTCCCTCCATACAACACCTTTAATCTTTTCCCTAAAAGTTTCCACGCAACCATTTGATTTCTCCTAGAACCGCAGTTCGTCCTTATTTCTCCTCAACTAACATAACTCCCGCAACGTAGCTCATCCTTGCAACGAACACAGCTCCTGCAGCACTGCTCATCATCATTTTGTGGTCTCCGTCGTTATCTAGGATTCATCTATGTCGTTGGTCGTTGTTGTCATTGGGGTCGCCGGTTCGTTCAAGGTTGTGGTGGTCGTCGATTCCTTTGTTGCGGTGGTAGCCATTACGTCCTTAATTGTAGTTGCCGTTGAGTTACCTCATTGCCCCATTTTGAAAGGTAATAAAATCAGTTTTAGGTTGTTAGTTTTGTTCTGAATGTGGACTATTGTTTTCGGGGTGTTATTTTTGTGTATTCTGGCTTATTCATATTTGTGATCTATTTTGGCTTTCATCTATATTGTTGGAGTTGGAGTGGTGATTGCCCTGGAAAAGTGCTTATCTTTTAGCTTATGAAACTTGGGAATGAACCTCATTCTGAACGCCAATAGCATATGTTGGAGGTTGCTCTATGTTATCAACCCCTAAATTAGATTGAACCAGTTTTCCCACAACATTACCTATGCTCACATCTTCATTATGTTTGGAACCATCTGGGTTAAACGCATTCAAGGGACCAAGATTTTTAACCACTTAAGTCTGTATAGTTCTAGAAGCATCAGAAGCAGTGTTATCTTTAATCATTGGCTGAGAGGTACGTCATAGGTGTTATGAAAGACTTTAGCAAAAGTCTTCTTTTGCATCATGGAACCCCCTGCCACATTTCATGTTATATTTTTATTATGTGTTTATCTCTAATACTCTTAATATATACTGTAGAGACCTTTTGTGCTTTGGTAACAACTCCTCTGATACGTTTTCTAACATTTATTGGTATTCATAATAATTATGGAGGTCTGGCAAGTATAGCCAGAAGGTAATGCATGTTTTTCTGCTGATTATGTTTACAGGATTTAAGATCAAAGGACTGGTATCAAATTAATCAACCATAGTTTGATGTAGGTCAAACCTCATGTAGCCCTTTTTCCAAGTTTTTGATTTGATTAATGGAGTAGTGATACAACTATGATTAAGCAAGTCTAAAAGAGCACACAAACATGTGGGTAGGCGAAGGAAAATTAGATCTAGGAGAACAGTGCAATATTTAAGCTTTCATATGATTCATTTTAGTATTGATTCTTATATTCCTTGGTAATACACTGTTTGTTTTTGCTTAGTAAAAATGATGTTTTCTTTAAGCCCCTGGCAAGTGTATCAGATCGTTATCAAATAATATAAACGGTAAGACCAAACATCGTTCTCCCAAGGACACAGTGGCCTAAACGTTCGTGTGATTTGATTTTATAAGACTTAAAAGAAGAATAATTGACATTATGAATGCAAAAACAAAATTTAAACATGTAGATGCAAATTTGAATCAGTTGGCAAAGAAAAGACTATAAATTAATGGAGTTGTTGGGGTTTACAATTTCATCTTTATCCACTCTCTTATATCTACTATTCTTGTTAAATTCGCTTTATTATCAATGTCATACAACTATCTAATCTACTCAAAACCCGATTCCTCGGCGAAAAGAGCCTATTATCAATTACTAGTTTACCATTCCTAGTCTCCCTAAGTAACCAATAACGCATGAAAAATAGAAGTTTAAAGCAATTGGTCATCCTACTTCTATTCCTACGTAGTATTGCTTAACCAAGAGAATTCTTATCAGTTCGAGACTTCCCCGTACGTTCCCATATCGACAAAATCAAGGATCAATACATCGAATGAGTTAAACGATGCAAACATTATAACCAGATAAGAAAACTCAACTATCGACAATATAAGCATATGAATAAAACAAGAATTTCAATATAAGAGAGTTTCAAAAGATTACATTGTTCCCCAACAACAAAGGGTTTAGTTCACCATGGGCATGGTGAAACTAGATGAAATAAATGAAAAGATTGAAAAGATAAACCCTAGAATTGGTGATTCGGAGTTCCCACATCCAAAAACTACTTCTAAGGAGTGAAGAAGAGTTGTGGACATATCTGATTGCCAAAAGATTACTTCTGAAATCGCATTGGGTTTATTTATAAGCCAAAAAAAGTAATAGAATTTCGGCCTAGGCCCATTCATTTAGGCGCTCAGCGGTAGCTAACGCTCAGTGGTGACAACGCTGGACGCTCAGCGTTTACAAACGCTCAACGGTCTACGTCTTGGACGCCCAGCGTTAACCTAACGTTGGGCGGTGGTCGCGACACCTATTTTTCATCTTTTCTTGCCCTTTTCCTGTTCCAAGTCCTTCCTTCTTCATCTCCATCATTCAATTCTCGTAAAATCCTGTCAAAACAATGTAAAACCAAGCATAATATCTCTAAAACCACTTTTGGCTCTCTTGTTCACTAACTTTGGCAAAATGCATGATTTCAAGCTAATTCTAGGTCATAAAGGTTTTGATATCAAATTAATGTATAAAAATAACGGTTTTTAGACCGTTATCAGAACCCCAAACTTAGAACTTTGCTTGTCCTCAAGCATAAAAAACAAAACTTGACCTTCCACCCATCATCAAAATGGTTCAACACTTTTCAAAACATATCTTTTCATGACAAGTAATACCTCAATGCAACTTTTCAATGAAATCCAACCAATATGCAAACATGCTTCAATTCATTTAGGTTCACAAATTGCTCACTAAGCACATATTCTCCAACAGATTTTATTATTATGAATGACCATTCCACTAAGCACAGATGTAATCATGAAATTCATCAATCATTTCCAAGTAAAGTGTTTCACTCAATCACTCTTTCTCTCTACTATCCTCTTGTCACATGCAACAAAATTGACTTTCATCTAATACAACCAACATTCTCACATACACATGTCATCACAAGGACTTTTTCAAGGCTTATAATGTGGCTGGGCTAGCAAGAAACATTGGTTTTTCAGATAAAAAATCCTTGAGTTAAGAGAGTTATTCAGTAATCATAGTTCAAGCACAACTCTCTTTCAACCAATTTACTCATTCCCAACTTTTCCCTTTTTCTTTTGCATTGAGCTCTATCTTTCATGCTTTTCTTTTTATTGTTTATTTTTTTTCTCATGCTTTTATAATTCAACATATTTTGCCCAATGCTTTCTCTCTTGCCTTTCAATTTCCCCAACAACCCCAAACTTGAACCTTTATCAATACCATCAAAAAGGGTAGAACACATGGTTCTCTTTTCTTTTGGTGAAAATTTGGCTAAATAAGGGCTTTCAAAAATGGCCTTGATCATATGACATAAGCATGCAATTCAATCAATCATATAGATTTAGGCAATATCATCCATGCTTTCAATTGGATAGCAATTATATCAACAAGTACTCTGAAGCTCAAAACCTCATTCAATTGTGCTTACTTAATCATTCAGTCATACATCTTGTTTAGCATCATAACCACAATCATAACTCAACATGCATTTGTTCACACAACTTGTGAACAATTCACCTGTATAGAAGCATATATAGCAATCTCAATCATCAACCACATCAAGCATTATCAAGCATACTCATCATGCATTAAAACAAGTCAAACCACAGTCAGATAAGATGTTCAGACAAGTTCACACAAACCTACACTACTAAACCGAAGCAAACCTACACTACAAGTTCAAATTACAAAAGAAAAAGAAAAAATAAACCCTGCTCTTCTACATACGACATCCATCAGTAGATGTGGAATCAGCTCATGTTGTCATCAGAATCATCATCCTCATCTCCAACCTCTGGATCCTCAAAGGCGTCATCCTCATCATCATCCATCACTGGAGCTTTAGCTGCTCCAGATCCACTGCTATTCGCTTGCTCTTGTGGCCATGCCACAACACTAGGGAACTCATCCATAGTCCACCTGTGCACCGGTGGTGTGTCATATAGGCTCACTATCATCTTAGCAGTGGCCACCTGCCCTCTGGGAAGTGCCTCAAGTCTAGCCTCCATCATGGACATATACATGTCCCTCATCTGGAATGGCTCTACATGGTGTGCTGGCTCATCCTGCATAGTTGCTCCTCTCATAGGATGTCTCCTACTGGTTCAGCCTCCTCATCACCTCCGCAATGCTGCATGTAGTACGAGGCATCTATGGCCTTCCTAGGCCTCTCAAATGGTGGAATGGAAGTATCCACCCCAGCCTGCTGGCATAGATAGGTAATGAGGGACGAATGTCCCAAAGGTGTCCTGCTGCTCACAGTAGCAGCACAACTCTCTATCTCATTGGCGATGACCTAACCAATGTTCACATTTAACTGCCTCAGCATGCAGTAAATTAAGATGGCCCTGTGAAAAGTAATATCAGAAACGTGGGAACAAGGTTGGATGCAGGCATGAGTAAATGCCATCCAATATTTCGCTAGAGGTGTCAAATCGGCCCTCTTGATGTTGATACGAACACCATTTGTGTTTCTGTAGAAGTGCCCTACAGGAATACAGAGCACCCTCTCAATGTCATCATAATCTGAACACTCTCTGATGTTCAGTGCAAACTAGCACTGCTCTTTAGCCCACTCCATGCCAAAAATTTTGTTGATGGTCTCGGGGTCATACCTAATAATCTCCCCCCAAACATAACTAGTGTACCTCGCCATCTGCACACCTCTAAACAAAGCATTAGTGTAAAATTCTTTTACCACCTCAATATTTGCTGGTGCAGGGTAGGTAGCCAGCTTCTCCCACTTTCTGCCTTCCAATTCTACCCTAAACTGAGGAGCCAATTCTAAAATGAATATGGCTTTTCTCTCTATAAGCAATCGCCTTTCTTGCACAATTTGGAAGTGCTCCTCATGCTTCCTGGAAAGGATTCTGTGGGAATAAAATCTTGGAGGTCTCTTCGGTTCCTTCCTCTTGTTTCCCTTAGTCTTTACTCTCCTTGATGACGATGTCATTCCTACATCAAACACAATTCAAAAGACCAAGGAAATTACCATTAAAGGTTAGCACATCATCAAACATTCAATATCTAGGCACTATATAGCACTAAGGGTAAAATAGAGCCCCTTTAACACTACCAGTGTTCACTGACACTCAGCGGTGGCATCGGGATTTTGCAAAAACCCCTTCCTAACTGTTCTAATCTCCATCCAATCACAAATACTACAGTTCCAGAACAAATTCATGCAATTTAATCGGTGCAAAATGTTTCTATTTCATCAAATCATGCATAGAAACCGTACGAATGAAATTGCATGACTTACTTGGATGGAGATACTCTAGATGCTTGTAATTTCTTCTTGAATGATGATAATGCCTTCCCAATGCAATGCTCACACCAAAAACCCCAAACTTTGACAATGGAATGGTAGAAAGTTGAAGAATTATGGAGTTAAAGTGAGTGGGTGAAGAGAAAAGTGGAGAAAAACCCTTAGAAAGCTCTTGGAACTGACAGCAAAGTGTTTTGGTCTGTAGAGAACACTTAAGCGCACCCTAGGGAGTTTAAAAGTGTGCAAATGGGCTTCCAACGCTGAGCTTTTAAAAAGCCTAAGAAAACCACTATGCGTCGCCACCGCTCAACGGTCACTAACGCTCAGCGGTGGGCATTTAAAAATTTTCCTTCCCTTTTTGGTTTGCTTTCACGTTTTCAGACATGTACACTTGGTTTCAATTTCCAATTTCTAAATTTTATGCACTTGCCCAAGAAAACCACTCTGCGTCGCCACCGCTCAGCGATCACTAACGCTAAGCGGTGGGCGTTTAAAAAATTATTTTCCCTTTTTGGTTTGCTTTCACGTTTTCAGACATGTACACTTGGTTTCAACTTCCAATTTCTAAATTTTATGCACTTCCCCTCTTATACGCAACATCCAATCCTAATATGCAACTAAACAGAGTATTAAAAATAATCAATAATCAACTGGGTTGCCTCCCAGGTAGCGCTTGTTTAACGTCGCGAGCCTGACCAAAACCTTTTCTAGCATCCATCATTAAGTGCTTCCCAACACCCTTCAGTAGGTGTACTTACCTGTATCCTTCAGTAGATATTTTTGTCGCCTAAAATCGCAACAAACCTTAAATTTCCCCACTAATGTAATATAAGGGTCAACCAAGGATCAATCCGTGGACTTGGTACTTATCAAGTTTAGAAATCATAGAATTAAACCTAATTAGTTATTTACTAAAAGTAAAGCTAGGTGGGGAAAAGAAAATAAAATGAAACCTAATATGAAAAGTTAAGAGATAATGCAATGCATGATTTTTTCTAAAATGAATGCAAGATGCCTAAAATAAAATGATGCAAAATAGTTATTTGTGTAAAAAAATAAATGGAATATCTAAATTGAAATGATTTATCAAAAGAAACTAAAAGAAATCTAAGAAACTAAAGGTAGAATGCATGAGAAGTGACGCTTTATTGAAAATGCAAAGAATAATATGTAAAGAAAATCAAAACCTAATCAGTAAATGATATGCTAATGATCAAACAAAATTGACAAAATACAAGAAAAATAACCAGAGAATAATGGCTAAAGATTAAAATCAAAATTTACTATGAATGATGTAGAAATCTGTAAAACTATGTAAAAAACTTTAAAATCAAAAGTTCAGAACAAAGTGAATCCAGAATTGATTACTTAATTCATCTGATAGAGGTGAATCTCAACCTTCCTCAAGAAGACATCTTGATTAAACAAGCCCACTATGGGGTCTTGCAGACTCTAAATCAGAGACTGAATTATGCAGATTCTCATTCACCCTACCAAACAAGTCAAGCAATGAATCTGAGATTACCTATAAGACCTAAAAGGAAGGAAACAAATTCAAAACAACATTGGATGCATATTCACTAATCTACAACACTAGAAACGTAAAAAGAATGAAACAGATCCCTAAAATATTATTCCTAATCATACAATAACCAAATCAAATGCTGGAATCATAAAGAGAAATCAAGAATATAAAAATGAAATGTAAAATCACTGAATGATAAGGCAGGGAAAGTAAAGTCTATGTGCGAGAATCAAAATTAAAAGGCAGAATTGTAAAATGGCATCAAGAACATTGAAAGTAAACATCAGATTTCAATTAAAATTCAAGAACAAAAGTACAAGTTACCGGAATCACTAAGAAACTCACGGCCTGTCACCCTCATGAGCTCCTCAGAAAAATCCAGTGTAGCAAAGAGCGTATCTACTTCTACGAAAGCGTTAAATTCTAAAACTAAAGCAGGAATTTGAAAAACCTAAGCTAAGTGCAAAGTCTGTCACCCAATGCACATACATGGTATATTACAAGACTCCCTTTATATAGGGAAAGTCTGAAATAGAAAAAGAAAGAAAATAGGGGTAAAGGGAGAAGAACCGAATAACTTTGGAATATTCCTGAGTGCCTCCAACTAACTCTGAATCACCAAATGTTTCCTTCTTCTTAGCTTAATCCAGCTCTGTACGTGCCTCCAACCTCCATTATGACCGATCAAGCTTCTGGGCCAGCTCCCTTTTGGGTCGTGAACCTCTGATTAGCTTCCAACTTGACCCATGGAAATTGCATTGTTGCTTCATCACCTTCTCTTCTACGCTTGATGAACCTTAGCTCGAGGGTTTATGAATTGGGGAAAGAAGCTTGCACGAGCTTTTGTCAAAATGAAAAGGGGAATAGAAGACACCATCAGTTTTGCCACTCTCGCAGCATGAAACGCTGCGTTTCATTAAAACATCCCAAGGGCTTCAGACCATTTCTTTCACACACTACACTCCATTTTAATCAGCACCAAGCTTTCTAATTTGGCCCAAATAAACTTCAACACAGCAGCTTCAGCTTTTCAGATTGTAATTTGGCTTAAACAACTTTCTTCAACCTAACCAGTCAACGACCCACTTTATTTCCAATCTAATTAGCTCCAATTCAAGGAGCCTAATGTCCAAGGTTTGCACAAAGAATGAATTAAAGAGTTAAAACAATATAAAAGCCTACAATAGCAAAAAGAAGTATTATTTATTTTTCTGAATATTTTTACTAAAAAGGAAAATATATTTGTTTATTTAAAAATGCTATTTTATTTAACTAAAAAGAGAAAATTAACTATATTTTTATTTAAAACTTATTTTTACCCTAATTACACTAAACTACATTATTTCTAAAGAATTAAAGACTAAAGAAACCTAAAAGAATAGTATTAACACACAAAAATGGGGAAAAATAGAGAGTTAACACACCCATCAGTAAGTGCTTCCCAACACCCTTTAGTAGATAAATAATTAATTAGCATCCCTCAGTAGATGCTACCCAAAATTGTTCAAAAATCCAAAAATTACATGTCCAAAAATAAAAATAAAAAGTGTTTTACAACAATTTAGATTCATTCAAATAATATCATGTCTTCTCATCTGAGATGATGTCTTCATCAACCCAACTCATCAACTGTCTTCTGTCCACTCTTCTGATTGCTTTGGAGTAAGGTCTTCTAATCTCCACTACTCCTTCCTCTTTAATCTTTTTCACAATCCACTCCCTATTCTTGTATCTTACTTTTGAACCAAGCAGGAATTATGTGTCCTCTGAGTGGATTGTTCCTCCTTTCTCTACCACTTCATCTTTAGGTACCTGTAAAATATTACAATTGTCAATATCAGTACCTTCAGATTCTTCTGTTGCAGCTCCTTCCCTTGACTTTCTGTATCTGGCTCTCTTCCTTATTCTCATATTGTTCTCTTTAGACCCATTATACATTAACACATGTTCTTGATCCCTTAGCATGACCCTCCCGTCATGGATTCTAATATCCATTTTAGAAGTTCTCATAAAAGGTCTTCCCAGAATCAATGGAATTCTTCCATCATTCTCTAGATCCACGACTATAAAGTCTACCAAGAAATCCATCTGCTCAATACGAACAATCGCATCTTCCACCATACCAACTGACTTCTTAGTAGAACCATTCGCTACTGTCAGAGAAATATTAGATGGTTTTAATACTAGCCCTCCAATTTTCTTCAGATAACTCAAGGGCATCATATTAATACTATATCTAGAATCTATCATAGCTTTTCCTATATCCACATCATTAATAACGCATGGAAGAGTCAAACTCCCTGGATCCTTCATTTTAGGTGGATGATGTCTCTTTCTAGGCCTTACACGTACTTCTTGTTCTTCTTCATCAAGATCTATCACCTCTCCAAGATAATATTTTATTCTCTTAGAGTAAACAGGAATCCAGGGAAGAGTTTCAATTAAAGGAACAACAGTCACCTGGTTAAAAATCTCCCTGAATGGCCCATAGTGACTTCCTCTTCTCTCATTTTCTCTCTTTTCTTCCTCATTTTCAAATTTTTTTTTAAACCTCCTCTCCTTCTTCTTCCTCACTGCTCTCAATCTCCATATTTTTACTCATATCCTCATCTTCCTCCTCACTGCTTTCCACCTCAACAACTTCTTCTTATGCTTTTCTTTTGCTCCTTGTCACAACAACTTTGCATTCCTCCTTAGGGTTAACATCAGTATTAGCCCTAAATTGGTTCTTTCTGTGGTCTCCACCCTTTTTGACAGTTGACCAATTTGTATCTCCAAAGTTCTAAAATTGGCCTGATGGCTTGCATAATGAGAATCATAGACCTTAATAAATTTATCAAATTTGTCAGTAAGGTCTATGACATTCTCTGTCAAGTTGGCCACTTGATGCCACAAAGGTGATGGTTGTTGTCTATTGTTGGGAAAGCCTCCTATTTGCCCAGATGGTTTATTTTGACTCGGTCCAATACTAGGATGGTTCTTCCAACCTTGGTTAAAATTACCTTGGTTGAAATTTCCTTGACTATTTTGGAACTGATTACCCATGTAATTAGCATCCTGTTGCATATCTTCAGGCACAACACATTGACCATTAATATAGTCACCACCACAAAAATCACAAAGTTGTTGAGCTTGGGAGACATTCTTAATCTCCTTTGGAAGTTGCGACAAAATCTTCGTTAGATTATCCAATTTCTGAGTGAGAATGTGATTCTGAGATAATATAGCATCACCAGTAGGAAGATATAGAACTCCCCTCTTTTGCAATGGTACGCCCCTTTCACTATGGGTTTCCTGTTCATTCGCAGCCATACTCTCAATCAAGTCATAGGCCACATCCTCAGTCTTTTTCTTTATGTCGCCTCCAACTGAAGCGTCTAGCATCATCTTAGACTGTGTGTTTAAGCCTCCAAGGTATGCAAGAACCAGAGTTGTCTTGTCAAAACCATGAACATGCATCTTCCTCAGTAGGCCTTTAAACCTTTCCCATGCTTGTTCAAGAGTTTCCTCCATTCCCTGCTTAAACGAAGAAATCTCCAATCTTCCTTGGGTGACTTTTGATTGAGGAAAATATTTACTCACAAATTTGGATGCCACAGTCTCCTACATATTGAAAGTTCCTTCTAAAAAGGAGTTTAGCCATGTCTTAGCATTGCCTCCCAGTGAAAAAGGAAACAAGCTAAGTTTTACCCGATCATCAGATACTTCAGTCATCTTCACAGTATTGCAAATTTCATTGAATATTGTCAAATGATCATAAGGATTCTCATTCGACAGCCCATGAAATTGGTTGCTTTGTACCATATGAATCAGTGCAGGGTTCATCACCGTATTGGTTGTGTTATCCCTTGGCATGGCTATACTGTTAAAACGAAACGGGCCTACAACATTTTATGCATCAGCAAGTGTGCGTCTAGGAGGAGGTTGCTCAGCTGCCATCTCCTCTGAATGTTGTGTAAGATCCTCTGGTGAAGATTGTAGAAGCCTTTCAGGAGAAGGGAATAGTTCACGTGATGGCTTTCTTACTTTTCTCCCCCTCCTGCCACCCAATCCTTCAAGTAGAGGTTGATTTTTCTTGCTCCTGGTTTGAATTATATCCTGCATATACAAGAAACAAAAAACCTAAAAGCACTTTTATAGAAAAAATAAAAATAAAAAAAAAATAAAAAAAAATAAAAACTAAAAAGAAATATATACAAAGTCAAATTTAATCAAAATCACACTACTAACAGAGTTAAACCATGAGTCCTCAACAACGGCGCCAAAAATTTGTTAAGCCCTTGGCAAATGTACCAGATCGTTATCAAGTAATATAACCGGTGAGACCGAATGTCGTTCTCCCAAAGGACTCAATGGCCTAAACATTCGCATGATTTGATTTTATAAGACCTAAAAGAAGAATAATTGATATTATGAATGCAAAAACAAAATTTAAACATGCAGATGCAAATTTGAATCAGTTGGCAAAGAAAAGACTAAGAATTAATGGAGTTGTTGGGATTTACAATTTCATCTTTATCCACTCTCTTATATCTACTATTCTTGTTAAATTCGCTTTATTATCAATGTCATNCANCTNTCTAATCTACTCAAAACCCGATTCCTCGGCGAAGAGAACCTATTATCAATTACTAGTTTACCATTCCTAGTCTCCCTAAGTAACCAATAACACATGAAAAATAGAAGTTTAAAGCAATTGGTCATCCTACTCCTATTCCTACGTAGCCTTTTTCACTTAATTTACTGTTCCCATAATGTGCAGTCTAACCCCCAAGATATGTTACATCTAAGGAAAAGCCTTTTAAGAGCAACTTTGTACCATCTTAATTGGAAGGTTTAGTTCTGTAAAATTGTTATAAGCAAAGTATTTTAATCTTCACTCTGTGTATTAAGAAAAACACGTGTAAACAAGTTTAATGGCCAAACCCATTACATGTGGGAGGAAGGCATTATGCACCATTGCTTTACTTACATTTATTATTATGCAGGGTTGTTCTATTTTGAATGAGCAGATGACTTTTCTCATTCCTAGTGCTATATATGCACTTTCTATAGGTGTTGTTCCTTTTACTCAATGCTCTAAAGAAGTTCCTTTGGCTCACAATTATTTTGATGTCACTGATGCTCAAGATGATTCTCATAAGGTATAGCCCAGCTACATCTTCCTGTACTAGTATTTATTTATTAGTTTTGATTAAACTTTCACTAAAAACTTAATCATAATGTTAACTGTAGTCTGAAGACCCAAAATACCAATGTGTTCTTGAGTTTCTGGATTGCTCTGTGGAAATTCTCGCAGAAATTGAAAAGATGGAATTTTTGGGCTGATTGAGAATGTATAAAGGGTAGGCAACTTACTGTTGTTTAAGACATTATTTCATTGATCTTTCAAAGATTCTTCCTTTGTTGAGTCAAATAATATTGTGGCAACTTTAGTTTAAGTTTTTAGAGAATCTTATGCGCATTTAAGAGCATTGACAAATTAAGAACATTGACAAATGTTAAAAACTTAACATATGTTTCTATTTTATTTGTTGATTTGAGAAATAGAAAACAATGTTTCTGTTGAAAACTATTAATATATTAAAAAAAACTAATAGTTATTTATTTAATTGTTACAACTAAGTTCTTTAATTGCTATTATTTTAATTTAAGACGTTTAGGTTCCAATTTTTCTTTTTTTTTTTCAAAATGTTACTGTTACAAGCTGATAGTATTTGATAGTTGTAAAAAGTGACCTAAGACTGAATCTCCGTAATTTCATTATTGCCATGTATTTATAGGTTTATTAACATCTTAAAAATCTTTAATGTGCTTATTCTTTGCATTAATGGCAGGTTCAGATTCCATCAGATAATTCACTATATAACAACATTTAATTAATGTTTATACATTTGAAATACACATCCTTTTGAATTAAGGTTACGTTTTATAGAATTGATGGTTGATGTGTTATAAATTGGTGGAATAACTATTTGTATTTTATTAANNGTTTTATAATTTATAANTAGGAAGGATATGTGGAAATGTACTGTTATGTTAAGCAATATATGGATTATTATATGTTAAGCAATATATGGATTATTATGTGTTAAATTGATTATTAAGAAGCAAAGCATGATTCAGTGGTGAAAACTTGGATTCTTGGAATTTCTTTTATATACTAGTTTGTTTCCAATGAGTGGGTGCTAATGTGGTTGCTTTTGAATAGTGAAATATTATACCTAGCACGAAATATCATTTTTATCATGTTATAGTGATGTTTTAATCTATATTTATTGGTTTGGTTATTTATTTATTATGTGAAGGAAAAGGCATTAGTGCAAAAACGTTGTTTAACGTCATCCAATAGACGTCAATTTGTTGATAATCCGACGTATATGAGTGGATGGTGACATTATCGTAAATAGCTTGGTAACCTATAGATGTCGGTTTCAAGACAATGCAACGTCTATGATATTATAGACTTCCACACTGCTGGAAACAAACATCTAATGGCCTGAGGTAGGTCAGAAGACAGTCCCGTGACATCGGTGTTCACGGGGGGCCGACGTCTATAGGACGGCAATTAATGCTTTCACCTAATTCCCATGCGCTTAGACGTCGCGTAGTCAACAGGCGACGTCTACGGCCTGAATGGAAGGCGAGAAGATAAAAAATCTTCAATTTAGATGTCGGGGATCTGTGCAAGCGACGTCGATGTGCCTGTAATTAATTAGACTCACCAAACTCGAGGGCCATAGACGTTGGTTAGAAGGGGCACCGACGTCTATGTGCTTGTAAGTAATGATGTGCATCATTATAGACGTCGGTGCCCCATCACAATTGTCGTCAACATCCCTGACGGGAAATCAAATGTCAATCGTTTCAGCTTCCTAGACGTCGGTTCCCATTATTACCGACGTCTAGTGGGATTCAAAAGGTCAGTTGAAAACTTTAACTTGGACGTCGAATTAGTAACATAACTAACATCTATAGTCATATAGACGTCGACTATCTGGAGAAACCGACGCCCAGTTTCATTTTAAATAAACCGCAAACTGTTCGTGACATTCAGTTTCTGATATCTTCCTCTTCCTCTTCTCATTTTTCTCTCGCGACACTCTTCTTTTTCTCCCTTTCGGCATGTCTTCTTTTTGTTGCAACATTCTATTGTTGTTTCTGATATCTTTATTGTCTTCCTCCTCTCTTTTTCTCTCTTGCGACATTGCATCCCAGGTGCGTGGTTTTCTTTTTATGCTTACCGTTTGTTAAGTCTTTCATCGATTCTTGTTCAACTGATTAAAATTTTCTTTCTTTGTGTTGTGTTTTAGTACAGTTTTGTTCCTTTCTTGGGATAACGTAGTAACACATTCTCCATTTGCTAGCTGCCTCCCAGAAATAGCGGCGTCTTTTGAATTTCTTTTGATTATTTCAACCCAAAAATGACCCTGGGTCGTTGTCTAGTTTTCGTTTCACCGTGATTTTTCCCTCTTGCGGATGAAAAATGGAATTAAGCAACCACCCAGGTTCAGTTTTGGGTTGAAGGGACCATAAGAAATTCAAAAGACGCAAGCTGTTTTTTTGGGGAAGCTAGCAAAAGGAGTCTGTGGTACTAGGTTATCCAAAGACCGGAACAAAACTGCACTAAAACACAACCACTGTATTAGACGTCGGTTAATGTGCACACTGACGTCTATGGTACCTCTTAGAAGTCAGTCAGTGTAATGTTCGAAGTCTTTAGTGCCTCGTAGACGTCGGTTATTGCGAAGACCAGCGTCTAGATAATGTCTTTAGAAGTCCATTTTGCCCTACACCAACACTTATTGACGTCGGACCTGTCAGTGATTGACGTCATGATAGAGTTATTTTATTGCTCCGATGTCGCATTGACGTCACTGGAAATGACGTCGGATCATTTTTAGACGTTAAAAGCCCAAAATAACCGACGTTAATCAGCGTTTTTGCACTAGTGAGGGATGTGTGCTTGTAAATATGATGTAGTTGAAATATTATTTTTGTTAGAGGTTGTTATTATTATGCAATATATGTTCTTGATATGCAAATGGGCATGGAATAATCTTCTTTGTATGGAGAATCTCAGCTTTGCAAGTTCAGAAATGGAGGATGAATCCACTGTTCATCTAGTTTATCATGCCTACAATATCACAAAACTTCATATGTATATCATCAACCAAAGATTAGAAGCAATGGAAGCATGGGAGTCTATGAATTTTAAAAAAGTAGTGGTGGAGGAATGAGTTTAAGGGAAGTAGTTGAAGTGAAGCTTTTTACTTCATAGGATAGGAAGCAAATGCAGAGCTATTGATTTCATGTTAAACTTTTATTTGTGTTAGAGATTTTGTTTAGGTCATCAACATTAGTCTATATGTTTTTAATTGGTCTGGTAGTTTTTAACCATATTAGATTTTTTTGGTCAATCTTGCAATGTTATTTAAACATTATGTATCTTTTTTTATATTTACATTGTAATTATCAATGAATGTGTGTTATTTTAAATCATCAATAAAATTAATTTTGAATTATTTTTGTGTATTTTACAATTTTATATATTTTATTATTTTTTTATTATTATTTTAGCAAGCTGGTGAATTGAATAACATATATTAATCACAAAATATAATGTAAAAAATATAGATATTTTTTGTAGTCAAATAGTTGAAAATAAAGGAGGTTAAAAACTCCCATAAAATAATAGCCAGTAATAAAGGAGGTTTTTACTCTCTGCAGAAAAACCTGCGCAAATTGAATGTGACACCAGGATCGTTGAAAAACCCCTCAGATAGATTATGACAACTCAAACTGTGACGGTTTGAAAAACCTCCAGAAATTACTTTGAGGAGGGTAAAAACAAATTGAAAAAAAATCTCCATTAAATAACATTTTTTTTAGTGCGTTAAACATAGTTTTTCCACTAGTGGATATTATTTTTTTACAAATAAATATATCTATTATATCTAAGCAAACTTTATGAATATCTAAGCAAACATATTTTTAATCATTAGAATTGATTATTTTTTTGAATTTTTTTTACTGACTTTAATTATATAAGAAGATAAAAAAATTTATCCTTTGAAAAAATCATATAATTAGATAGATGACTACGACAAATTAAGATTGAAATTTTAAGTTTTAATGTAATAAATAATTATATTTTTACTAATTATAAATCTAAAAAGAAAGTAACCGATAAATTTTAGAGTCAGTCAAAGTAAAAAAATAATATTAAAAGGTGATTACGGATAATCACTATAAAAAATTTATATTAAAAATATATTTTAATCAAAACATGCATTTGATTTTGGTCAACATATTCTTAACTCAATCATTTTTGTGCTCTCAAAATTTTAAATTCAATATTCATGGATTGTTTATAACCGTTATGACTGTAATGAGATTCTTCCATAGTTTATACAAGCTAAGATGACATGAAGTTGTCCACTTAAACAATTTTTTTTTTTTATTATTATTATTAGTATAATATAAAAATTTATGTCGTTTTTATATTCATTATATTATTTGTCAAATACTCCATTATTATTATTATTATTATAGTTATCTTCACTCAAGTTTTGAACTGTCTCAATTGGGTCATAAGTTTTGTAAAAATGCACACATTTTATCCCAATCGTTAACTGATATCAAACGGCGTTAAGTTTAGCTGACGTGGTATGCTGACGTGTTGGCTTAATCCCTTCTTGATCCTCGTATTTGTGTGAAAATCTCAGTTCGGTCCTCAAGTTTTGAACTGTCTCTCAATTGGGTCATAATTTTTGTAAACATGCACACATTTTACCCCAATCGCTAACTGATCTCACTATGCAACAGTTATCTTCTGTTATCAATGGAATAAATAACTTAAAGGTTGGTGATGAACCTATAGGTTACCAAGTTGGTTCATTTGCAGAAAAGGCTGTGAGACTGATTGCACTGGCTACGCGAGTTTTCTGATGACTTTATTTTTTGAGCCGACGAGATAATCTGTGTAAAATCCCTGATTCTCAAAGAGACGAATAAAATCCCTAATTCAAATAAACTAAATAATAGGCATTGTGCCACGTTAAACACTACTTATTTTAAAAAATAATTCATATAATTAAATAATACACGTTAGCATGTCCTCTGGCTACCACGTCAGCTAAACTTACCACGTCACTGTTCATCGTCTTCCTTCTCGCGTTTTCTCTCTTTGGCATAGCATTTCCAAGTGCGTTTTCTCTCTATTGGACCGTTTAAATTTACTTTTAATCTGATTAAATTACTCTCTGATGAAATATCTTCCATTTGAACCGATTAAAATTTGTTTTTGTTGCGTTTTGGTGCAGTTTGTGGCGTGTTCTTGGGTGACGTTTTTGACCATTTTTTGCCTATGTTTTTGGGCGTGCAGTCCTTCATTTCCCTGCATTGTTTTTGTAATCTGCTAAAATGGTTAGCTTCTTTGTTGAAAACTTTTATTGTATACGTGTTATTGTCTTTTGTGTATGCATGTTATTGGCTTTTACGTTTGCATGTTTTTGGCTTTTAGGTATACATGTGTTATTGGCTTTTGAATATGCATGTGATAAAGTTTAGTTATGTTATTATAATTCGCATGTTAGATTATAAGTATCAAATCATTGAGTGAAACTTAGTTCCCGTTTGAAATTTAACACAAACGATTAATCTTTTAATCGTTTGTATTAAATTTTGAATTTTCCGATTGGACATTTTAGGAAAATTGTTTTTTATAATTTGCTATAACAAGTACGTTGGAGTTTATGCATAAGATTGATAAAATTTCGGTTTAGTATTTGTGTTGTTCTCCGGATGCATATCTGATTGTGGTCATCCTTGACTACTCTCATTTTGTGTATTTCGAAGACCAATGCGAAATGTTGTCGAAATCTTATCAAATTTATGATGTAGACTTCTTTGCATGTGTCTTAGCAATTTATGAAATATAATTTTTCTGAATAGGTAGGGCCTAACCTTGTGGGAGTTAAAAAATTGAAACTGATGAACTATGTTACGAACATAGTATGGATTGAAGTTGGATGAATGAACGTCGCATCACTGAAGAATATGAGAAGGGTGTTTCAGTGTTCTTGCAATATGTTCAACAAAATGCAAAGTCTGTGAATGGGACATATTTTTGTCCTTGTGTTCGTTGTCGTAATCAAATATGACAAGACTTAGGCAATATGCGTGACCATCTATTCATGTTCGACATAATCAAAACTTATACTGTTCGGACTTGGCATGGACAAGTACTGGACCAGCCTACCATGTCACGAGGAACGGATTATGTGGAAGAATGGATGAATGATCATTTAGAGGACATGATACAAGATATTGGTGAAGATAATTTTGGAAGAGCGGATTTGTATGATTCTCTTATAAATGATTCAGAGCAACTGTTGTTCCCAGGATGCTCGAACTTTACACGTCTGCAACTTTGACTAGAGGACGACGTTTTTGACCATTTTTTGTCTACGTTTTTGGGTGTGCAGTCCTCTATTTCCCTGCATTGTTTTTTTAATCTGCTAAAATGGTTAGCTTCTTTGTTGAAAACTTTTATTGTATGTGTGTTATTGTCTTTTGTGTATGCAGGTTATTGGCTTTTGCGTTTGCATGTTTTTGGCTTTTAGGTATGCATATGTTATTTGCTTTTGAATATGCATGTGATAAAGTTTAGTTGAGTTATTATAATTCGCATGTTAGATTATAAGTATCAAATCATTGAGTGAAACTTAGTTCCCGTTTGAAATTTAACACAAACGATTAATCTTTTAATCATTTGTATTAAATTTTGAATTGTCCGATTGGACAGTTGGGGAAAATTATTTTTTATAATTTGCTATAACATGTACGTTGGAGTTTATGCATAAGATTGATAAAATTTTGGTTCAGTATTTGTGTTGTTCTCCGGATGCATATATGGTTTTGGTCATCCTTGACTACTCTCATTTCGTGTATTTCGAAGACCAATGCGAAATGTTGTCGAAATCTTATCAAATTTATGATGTAAACTTCTTTGCATGTGTCTTAGCAATTTATGAAATATAATTTTTCTGAATAGGTAGGGCCTAACCTTATGGGAGTTAAAAAATTGAAACTGATGAAGTATGTTACGAACATAGTATGGATTGAAGTTGGATGAATGAACGTCACATCAGTGAAGAATATGAGAAGGGTATTTCGGTGTTCTTGCAATATGTTCAACAAAATGCAAAGTCTGTGAACGGGACATATTTTTGTCCTTGTGTTCATTGTCTTAATCAAATATGACAAGACTTAGGCAATGTGCATGACCATCTATTCATGTTCGGCATAATCAAAACTTGTACCGTTGGAACTTGGCATGGACAAGTACTGGACCATCCTACCATGTCACGAGGAACGAATTATGTGGAAGAATGGATGAGTGATCATTTAGAGGACATGATACGAGATGTTGGTGAAGATAATTTTGGAAGAGCAAATTTGTATGATTCTCTTATAAATGATTCAGAGCAACTATTGTTCCCAGGATGCTCGAACTTTACACGTCTGTCTGCAACTTTGACCAGAGGACACAATTAGGCATAGTGGACAACTTATCTTCTGCAAAGATGGAGCTAGGAACACTTATATTTGTTGTTGAACATTACTTAAGTTTACTTTAAGTTTATATTTTGATAGTTTTGGTATTGGATTGTTTTTTAGATTAAGTAGAACTTTCTTTGGTTGAAACGCATATATATATATATATATATATATATATATATATATATATATATATATATATATATATATATATAT
>NC_028359.1:19304479-19330538 GCF_000741045.1 Vigna radiata var. radiata | reverse complement strand
ATATATATATATATATATATATATATATATATATATATATATATATATATATATATATATATTATAGTATACTGTTTTGAGACAATTTTCTATTTTTCAGGTGTGGTTTTATTGTAAAAATAAATTATTTTTTTATTAAAAAATACCTAGTAGACGTCTGTTAATGCCATGCCCAATGTCTATAGATGTCTGTCAGTGCACAAACAGACGTCCAATGAGTTATAGTGGACAAAACGTTCCTGGGCCTATAGAACTCGGATATGGATACATCCGACGTCTATATAGACGTTTGGTGTACCCACATCCGACGTGTATGTAGACGTTTGTTGTATACACATCTGACGTCTAGACGTCAGATGTATCCAGTCCGACGTCTGATTAACGTCACCCATAAAGACTTCGGATATGGATCGGACGTTAAAAGTCCAAAATAACAGACGTCTAAAGCCCTTTCTCACTAGTGAGCAATAAGCAGTTTACGTTCCTCGTACGTGTGATTTATCTAAAACCCATAATAGAAAGAAAACCCTGAAAACCTAGTTTCTAGGTTAGAATGACAAATAAAGGTGAAAAATTATGGGTAGAACATACTTGTTCCCAACACTGAGGAAGCCATTATATTTTTGTTCTCATCTCTCCAACATTCTTTGCAAGGTTGACACATGCCTGAAATTTTGAAAGTTGCATTCAACCAAAATCTTTAAACTAACATGAGCAAACTAAATATAACATACATCCATTATTATTCGTCTTTGTTGTTCATTAGGGCGCTTGATTAAGTTGAATAATGTACAAGTCAAAGAATCCTGAGTCCTGCTATTTGGGTGGTGCTCAATTGCACACATCATTAATGGAAGAAGTTCCTGCAACCAAATAACATTAATGCAACATATGTTGAAGACTGTGTAAGTGTAAATAAAGAAAACTGAGTAGCCACCTCACGATGATTGATTAATTCATAAGGAACAATTTTAGGCAAAGCATCTGCAAGTATCTGAATGGTTCTTAATCCCTAAAGAAAAAACATTTGTAAGAAACCTAAACAAAGAGAAAAAACTTTAAATTTTAAATCTCATCAGCTTGACTTTCTTATATGTTTTCTCGAGCACTCCATCACTGGGAACATAAACTATGTGATACTGCTAATTTATTATTTTTAAGACAAGAACATGCCTTGACAAAATCAAATCTTGACCTTTTAGTTTGACTATTGTGAGAGATAGTCTTAATTTTTATCCACTACCAACATGACACTAAACAAGTTTAACCATATCACTAAGAAGAATTTGGCTTTTTTCAAAATCATACTCAGGTAAGAATGCTGCAAAAATAATCAACTCTATAACTAAAAACGAAGCCACTAGTGGAAAAACGTTGATTAACGTCTATTAATAAACCAACGTCTAAACCGGTGACGTCAATAGGACGTCGGACATCCTAAACCCAGACGTCTATAATGACGTCAGTTAGTGCCAGAGACCGACGTTAATAAACGTCGGTTCACGTCTAAATGGACGTCTAAAGGCACTATATAGACGTCGGTAAGAGCACTTAAGACTTCAGAAATGACACTGATTGTCGTCTAAGAGGTACAATAGACGTCGGTGTGCACATTAACCGACGTCTAATACAGTGGTTGTGTTTTAGTGCAGTTTTGTTCCCGTCTTTGGATAGCCTAGTACCATAGACTCCTTTTGCTAGATTCCCCAAAAAAACAGCATGCGTCTTTTGAATTTCTTATGGTCCCTTCAACCCAAAACCGAACCTGGGTGGTTGCTTAGTTCAATTTTTCATCCGCAAGAGGGAAAAATCACGGTGAAACGAAAACTAGACAACGACCCGGGATCGTTTTTGGGTTGAAACGATCAAAAGAAATTCAAAAGACGCCGCTATTTCTGGGAGGCAGCTAGCAAATGGAGAATGTGTTACTACGTTATCCCAAGAAAGGAACAAAACTGCACTAAAACACAACACAAAGAAAGCAAATTTTAATCAGTTGAACTAGAAGATAATAATTGATGAAAGACTTAACAAACGGTAAGCATAAAAAGAAAACCACGAACCTGGGATGCAATGTCGCAAGAGAGAAAAAGATAGGAGGAAGACGATAAAGATATCAGAAACAACAATAGAATGCCGCAACAAAAAGAAGACGTGCCGAAAGGGAGAAAAAGAAAGTGCCGCGAGAGAAAAAGGAGAAGAGGAAGAGGAAGATATCAAAAAACTGAATGTCGCGAAGAGTTTGCGGTTTATTTAAAATGAAACTGGGCATCGATTTCTCTTGATAGCCGATGTCTATATGACTATAAACGTCAGTTCTGTTACTAATTCGACGTCCAAATTAAACTTTTCAACTGACCTTCTGAATCCAATTAGACGTTGGTAATCAGGGTAACCGACGTCTAAGAAGTTGAAACGATTGACATTTGATTTCCTATCAGAGATGCTGACGACAGTTGTGATGGGGCGCCGACGTCTATAATGATGCACATCATTACTTACAGGCACATAGACGTCGGTGCCCCTTCTAACCAACATCTATGGCCCTCTAGTTTGGTGAATCTAATTAATTATAGGCACGTCGACGTCGCTTGCACAGATCCCCGATGTCTAAATTGAAGATTTTTTATCTTCCCGCCTTCCATTCAGGCCGTAGATGTTGCTTTTTGACTACACGACGTCTAATCGCCTGGGAATTAGGTGAAAGCATTAATTGCCCCCCTATAGACGTCGGCCCCCCGTGAACACCGACGTCACAGGACTGTCTTCTGACCTACCTCAGGCCATTAGACGTCTGTTTGCAGCAGTGTGGACGTCTACAATATCATAGACGTCGCATTGTCTAGAAACCGACATCTAGGTTACCAAGCTATTTACGATAATGCCACCGTCCACTCATATACGTCGGATTATCAAAAAACCGACGTCTATTGGGTGACGTTAAACAATGTTTTTGCACTAGTGAGCATTCAGTAAGGCTTCCCCCAACATGAAACGATTCATGTGCCTCTGAAAACTCTCATTGTGACATGTGAATATAAACTCTTGCATAAAAGTCAGCGGATGAGAATTGATCAAAGTGTCTGCTTGAAATCATGAAATCATCCTTCCCATATATATATATATATATAGTCACTTAGATAAGAGTAACAAAAGTATGAGCTTTATTAGGATATATATTTTAGACTACAGACACAGAGAAAGGAACATCATTCAATTTTCCTGGCAATAGAGCATTTAGTTTCAAAGTTTTCTTCATAGGGAAATGAGCTTTAGGATCAAAGACCTCATTAATAAGACTAGTGTTTAACAGAAAATCTGGTTTCTTAACATAACAACATCCCCCATTGGCTTTGAACATTTTTTGCATCAACCAGAGAGACCTAACATATCCCTGTCATGGAATGGAACCACGCACAATGAAAACTGATTAGTGGACATCTTGCATGACCTCAATATCATTTAGTCAATAACACACTACATCATGTTACATTTTAGTATAACTTAAAGTAATTTTGAATAAGAAAAGTTTTTCCTGACTTTCAAAGAGCGAAATTGCTAGCTAGACTTCAAATGTTTAGTGTAGTATCTTGTTATTTATTTTTTTTATTCATATAACTCGTTATATTCCATGCATCCACCCGATCAATGGGTTATAATTTGTTGAGGCAATACAGAGTGCCTTTTGGATACACTCTCAGTATATTCCGCTGAGTAAACCTGCCAACAACCAAGAAAGTAATACTTCTCTTTTTATTTGCAAATAAACCAAACATCCTGCAATGGATTTGTTTCAAAGTAGAATAGAATAGAGGGGCTTTGGATATGTTTCAGTTTACAACGAATAGGAAAACCATTAGTTATGTCACCTAAAAATTAACGACACAAGGACAATAAAAAATCAATGAAATAACATAATAACAGTCATGTTAATTTGTGTGACATTGTGATAGTAGAGTGATAGACACACATCCTTATACACCAGTGCATTAGAGTGAAACACTATCTTGGGTGAGGATTGGTTCTACATAATTCAGTAAAGCATTTTGCCATGACTGTTGATCTCTTCTAAAATGTGGCATTTGATTGATTGAATATATTGTGAGCACCAAAATGGAAGGATAATCTGTATACCTTTCTAGTCATTTCAAGTTAACCAAGTGCGATAAATTTTGCTATGTCTGTGAAAATATTTTTTGTGTTAGAGCCAGATACCTTTTGCTTGAGGACAAACAAGGTTCTAAGTTGGGGGGAGTTGATAAGGATATATTTTACCTTGATTTCAGTAATGAATTAAGAGAAAATGTCAACTCTTCCTTAACCTTCTACCTTGTAAATCCAAGTTTTCTCTTAGTTTGTTAAGTGGTTGCACTTTAAGCTTTAATGAAATATTTTGATCACTAATCCCTGCTTTTATGTGCTTAAAGTAGTTGGAAGAAGTCTATGCATCAAATGAAGGCGTTGGAACCCAAAGAAAGCAAGAAAAACAACAAAAAAGGTGAATTCTGGAATGCTGCCACTGGATTGTCGTTGGGCTATCGCTTGAGCGCTCTGCTCTCTGGAAGGTTGTCGTTGGGCTATCGTCGAGCTAGCGCTTGAGCGGTGACGATGCTGATGTGGCAAATTTGATGTATTTAGGTCTCAAACGCGAAGAGCTTGACATCTTTGGCTACCCAGAAATAATTTCTCTCAATAGGAGCTCTTGGAGGCGAGCTAGGAGCTGTGGGAACAATCCTTCTTCATCCTTGGGTCTTCTTCCTTCTTCCATTTCCACCATTGTTGCAAGCTTGAGCTCTCCATTCATGGAGATCTAGTTTCATTGTTGTTGAGGGATTGATGTAGCCACCGAACTCTTATGTAAACTACTATGTTTTGAATGAATATATGTCTCTTTCATTGATTGTTAGTGTTTAATTTCTTCTCTTAATGCTTGTTGGGAAGTTGTTACCCATGACATGATTTTAGGATTTGCTTGATATTGGTAAATGTTGGGTAAATCTGGACTTGGGTTAAACACCTAAAGGAAGTAATATTTAGGGATAGAACTAGGACCTTTGGTTATCTTAAAATCTCAATTCTTAATGCGGAAATAATTGTTAGGTTTTCCAAGGGATTGGAGCCTAATAAGGAAGTCTAGGCTCTTTCTACCAAGGGATTGAGGTTTGAGTAAATTAGTAGATTGATGTTGACATATTAATGAAAAGGAAGTGATTTTATATACATAAGAGTGAAGTAGGTGAAATCATACACCCCAACAATATCATTCCATATAATTTCTAATCCTTCCATTTCAAAGTGTTTCGGTACCTAAGATCTCTTTTATCATTCATGTTTCATGTTTACTTTAATTGCACCAAAACCCAATTTATGGAAGCATTCTTTAGTCTAGGTTAGTTAGAAATTATACGATTGTCTAGTGAAACGAGTCTCTTGGGAGACGATATCCGATCTTATTGGTTTTATTACTTGAACGATTTGGTACACTTTCCAAAGTCTCAACAGTGGTGGTGACCATATTAATGGTCAATGTGCAATACCCGAGAATATCAATGAAGAAGTTAATTACATGGGTAACTAGTTTCACCCCAGTAATTAAAATCAAGGGTGGAAATCTCATCCAAGCATGGGACAAGGTCAATTTGGGCAAACTGGTTGACAATTCAATAGACTACCACCACAGCAGCAACAACAATGGCAACAACAACCTTCTTAGCTGACATAACTACAAAGCTTGAAGAAACCCTCCAACAATTTATGCAGGCAACTCTTTCCACTCAGAAAAGCATTGATGCCGCTATAAGAAATTTGGAGATACAGGTTGGTCAAATAGCCAAAAAGCTGGAAGAGATACCCATAAGAAGTTTTGGGGCTAATACTGAAGTTAACCCCAAGGAAGAGTGCAAGGCTATTGTCAGTATGAATGATGAGAGGGAGAAAGAGAGAAAAGAAGAGAGTAAAGAAAAAGTTGAGTTGACAGAGAGAGAAGAAGAAGAAGAAAAAAGTGAGAGTGAGGAAAAAGAAAAAGAGAAAATAGAAAAAGAAGAGAGAAAAATTGAGGAAAAAGAAAAAGAAAAAGAAAAGATTATGAAAGAAGAAAATAAAGAAAATGAAGAGGTTGAGAGAAAAAAAAGAAAAAAATGAGAAAAATCCTCCATACTCTAAGGAGTATTCAAAAAAGGAAAAAGAGATGCAACAAAGATGTTTTGATGAGATCTTCAAGAAATTAGAGATAAAAATTCCTGTGACTGAAGCATTGCAATAAGTTCCTGAATATGCTAAATTTCTGAAGAAATCCTCAAAAGAAAGAAATATTTAGAGGAGGACACTATTGATGTACAAGGTGATTGCAGTGTGATATTACAAAAGGAACTTCCTCAAAAAGTTAAAGATCTAGGAAGTTTCACTATTCCTTGCACTATTGGGCATCACAAAATAGGGAAAGCCCTAATTGATTTAGGGTCCAGTATTAATTTGATGCCCTTAACTTTTCTTGAAAAGATTGGTGGTCTTGAAGTCAAGCCTGCAAGGATGACTCTTTTTATGGTGGATGGATCCACCAAGAGGCCCTATGGTGTGGTGGAAGATATGATGGTTCAAACTGACAACCTTAGATTCCTGGTGACTTTGTGGTGATTGAAATGGGGGAAGATTCGGAGATCCCTATTATTCTTGGAAGGCAATTTATGAAGACGGCCAAAGTGATCATCAATGTTGATGATGGAACTATAACACTCAAAGACTAAGAAAAGGAGGTGATTTTCAATGTCTTCAATGCTGAGTAGCAGGTCCAAGTAAAGAAGACTAGTCTCAAAGCTGCATATAAAGATGCACTAGGGATTAGTACCAAAGCTGCTAAGCCAGGCAAGAAAGGTAAAAATTATTTTCTGTCATAGGTTAATGAAGAAGAAAAAGACAGTAAAGGAAAAGGTGTTCACCAAGACTCCTTGGAGAAACATGAAGAGTTGAGACCAGGCATACCTGTGAGATTCAACAAAAAGATGTGGGTGGTAAAAGAACTCAGAGCTGATGGACTGATAAAGATTGAATCTCCAATTTCAAGGAGAATAAAAAAGGTGAACATGAAGCTGCTAAAGATCACTTGGTGTGGAAAAGGAAAGGATGACAACAAGATTAAAGATGTTACATGAGCTTATTGGGTCCAGTTAGTGACGTTAAAGAAGTGCTTGCTGGGAGGCAACCCAGTGTTTTAAAAGCTTTCATTTTAATTTGTTTATTGTTTCTTTAGTTTGGATTTTTGTTATTTGAATTTTGTTCCTCTTTGTTTTGTGTTTGCTTGATTCCAGTGTGCATAGTTAGTAGTAATTGAATGTTTAAGGGGGTGGTGATAAATTAATTTTTTGTTTTGAGTGTTATTGTGTGAGCTAGGGAAAAGAAACTTGAAAATTCTGAGTTGAATCTGAGAAACCATGGCCAAGAACAACCAAAACAAGCCAAAAAAGCTAAGGGAAAGAGTGTCACACCGTGCTCAAGCGCCCCCTGAGCGGCGCCCGGGCGGCGCATTCTGCAGGTTGGTCATTTAAAGAGGGGCTTAATCGGGATTTCGACCCACTTCACTCTTTTTATGCCCTAGGGTTTCGCCTAAGCCTCATTTCTCAGATTTCTTCCAATTTAGCCTCCCTAGACACTTCTCTTAAGTTCTCTCCTCACTTCCCCTCTCCTTCTTCCACCAAGAACCCTAGTTCTCACCATTTTGCACCATTCAACTGTCCAAGTTTGGGGTTTCTGAGTATGTGGCTACTAGGAGTTCAGATTTATCCCAATGATTTATCCCAATTGTTTGAGCATTGTCCACTAATCTTTTGTCTCTAACCAAGTAAGTCATGTCATTTAGTATTTTAAACTTTCAAAAGAATGATTTTGGATGAATGTTGATGAAATAACTTGATTTTGATGATTGATATTGTCTATGCATGACTGGCCACTGTTTGGACTAATTATATTGTGCTAATTGTGGTTCAAACTAAGTAGAAACTGGATTAGAATGAGAAAATGATGCAAAAGCCACGCTTGACAGCGCCGCTTCCCGCTCAAGCGCCCCTAAGGGGTGCCCAAGAGCGACGCGAAATGGCCATTTTCTGTTTTTCTGCTGCTTGTTGTTTTGTTCAGTGTAGGGAGTACTGAGAGCTCTCTATTTTGCCCTTAGCCTAAATATGAAAAGATTGTTGATTATTGATTACTTCTGTGTCTGTTTTATGAATCTTTGTGTTCAGGAATGGCATCCTCTTTAAGAAGAAGAAGTAAGACTCTTGGTTACAAGGAAAGAGGAACCAAGAGGAAGGAAAAGGAGCAGTTCTACTATGTCAAAATTGCAGCTCATGAGAGGTACTTCCATACTATAGAGGGAATGAGATTGTTGATGGAGAGGAAAGTGGCCAACAAATCATCCTTGGCCCCTCAACTTGAAAGGGAGCTTAACAGCAGAGACTGGGGCCACTTGGCAACCTACCCCGCTCCTGCCAACACTATCGTCGTCAAAGATATTTATACAAATGCAAAGGCATCAGGGGCAGAGCCTGAGACGTACTTTAGCTACGTAAGGGGTAAGAAGATTGCTTTTGATGCTGACACCATTAATTATTTTTTAGGTGTTGAGTGGGAAGGAGAGCAGTGCCAGTTTGCACTGTCTATGCTGGAGGGAATTGATTTTGATGTGGAGAGGACAATATGTGTGCCCAGAGGGCACTTTCAGAGAAACATATCTGGGGCACCCATTCACATCATAAGACCCCACCTGACACCTCTAGCAAAATACTATATGGCTTTCTATCATGCCAACATCCAGCCATGCTCCCATGTCCCAGACATCATTGTCTAGAGGGCCACCTTCCTCTACTGCGTTCTTAGGGGTCTCAAAATCAACATAGGGCAGGTTATAACTGATGAGATCCAGAATTATGTCCGTGCTGTGCTCCCCTGGGACATCCTTCCTTGATCACCTATCTCTGTGAGGCTACAAGTGTTGATATATCTACACCACCTTTGGAACTTCCAAGAAAGGAGTTGGACGCTGCCTACTTCACGCATTACTGTGCAGCGGAGGAGCTAGGTGATAACAGTCCAAAAACCGTTATTTTTACACTTGATTTTGATACTAAAGACACCCTTTATGCTTAGAAACTAGCTTGGAATCGTGCAATTTGCTTAAGTTAGGGAGTAAGAGAGTCAAAGATGTTTTTCTTGATTTTATGCTTTGTTTTCCTAAGTTTTGACAGGATTTAACATGAATTGAATGAAGGAAGCTGAAGTAGTGAAGAGTTGGACCCAAGAGAAGAAGGAAAAGTGTTAAAATGAAGAATCGCAGCCAACGCTCAGCGTTATCCTAGGGCTGAGTGCCAGCTTACTGGAGTAGGCTCCTGGAGGACGCTTAAGCGCCAATGTTGAGGGGAGACTTAAAGAGCCGTAGCCAGCACTTAACACTAACCACTTGGATGGGAGCAGATGGCGAGGAGGATACTTTGGAAACAACTCTTGATGCGGACGACAATGCTGCTGCCTAGTTCTCTAGGCTTTAATTATCTTGTTCCTAGGATATTTTGAAGAAACTTTATTTTGTTCTAAGTTTTTAAATTCTCTATATTTTAAAAGAGAAACTCTAGTACTCCAACTCTACATTTTTATACTGTTTAAGGATGACTAAAATCCTATTACTCTTAACTGTTTTCTATTATTATTCATGATGACGTCTTTATTATATCATATATCTTTATTTTATAATTGGGATTTCACATCCTCAATCTTAATTTTTCTAAATAATAAATGGAAAAATACAATCAAAAAATTATTATTATTATTATTATTATTATTATTATTATATTTATATGTAAATAAAAAGTGAGATGAAAACTTTATTTTATAAACCAGTGTTATAAAATTGATTGTTTTAAATTTTAAATAAATGAAATATATTTTTTGTATCTTAATTTTTAATAAAAATTAGAATTAGTTTATCTTCTAATTTAGTCCATCATTTTTATAAATATTTAGATTTAGTCTTTTTTAATCAATTTTTTTAAATGTTTTAATGTTTTAAATATATTACTAAGTTATCATTGAAGTACAAATATTTTTACTTCAGTGTTGAGTAATATACATTTAACATAAAAAAAATAGTTTAACTAAATTTTGTTAAAAAGATTAAATTTATACAAAAATATAGAGTCAATTGGTCTAAAATTTTCAAAAAAATTAATTTCAATTTTTACCAAAAGTTAAAAAACTTAAAAACATATTTAACTCTTAAATAAATACTTAAGTTACAAAAGAATTAGAAAATGTTAAAGTCAATTTCAAAAGAAAGTTTACTCATTCATAATGATAAAATGTGTATATAAGCATATAAAGTTGTTTTTCCTCTCTCACTTCTCTTAAATTGTTATAATGAAAAACAAATAAGTGTAGAAACAGCAAAGTTCTCTAAATACATAATTAAAATGTCAAAATCTAATATGAGTTTATAAAAAAATAATTATTATTAATTTATATATTAATGTGTATATTAGTTTTGAACTTAATAATTTTTATACAAATATTTATTTATGGAATTTATTTATACTTATTTAAATTTCAAATCTTATTTAAAAGACTTAAATTTATTATCAAATAAATGTTTAATTATTGTAACATCCCAAAAATTATATCATAATTTTTGAATGATTGAAACATTATAATATGATAAAACAGTTTAAGAATAAATTAAAGTCATAAGTTACAGTCATCCAAAATTGACCATAAATTTAAAACTTTACTTACAAAGGATGTATTTCAAAATAGATAAGTCAGTTAAGGAGGATCCTAAGCACTAGGCAGCTACGTCTTCTTCGTTCTCCAATGCTTGCTCCAATGGTACTTCATCAACTTCTGCTCACATCCAAAGGATTGGATGATCATCGCAAGGAGGAAGGCAAATACATACAACACACACAATTGCAAGGGTAAGCTAGGTATATATAAAAAAAAAACATGTTATCAATCAAGTATTTCAAGCATGTAATGAGAATGATACAACACAACTATAACCGAAAGCATTTGATTGATACCAATGACAAACCACGTGATTTGACCGTCCGGACTAGTATGAAATGTCGAGTTCCAGGGGTTTGTGCACTTGTGGTGGCCCTATTGCTTTGCAAAGCCATTGCCGAGGGGTTTCACCCGACCACACACAAGTGTAAGTCCAACCAAACTCATCTTGGCCCATAAATGGAGACACCCAAGACTAGGACCTTCTGCTATTCTCACCACATGACTCATCACTCTCTAATTGAGCATGGATTGTCATTAGAATGTCCAGGTAAACCCCATCCTAAACTCCGGCCATTCATACGGTCAATCACGACAAACTACAGTGGCACCACCGTGTAACCTCCCTTGAGGATCATGGAATTACGTCCAATAACCATACTTTTACTTTGAAACATAACTCAACACATGAACCACCAAATACCATGACATTATCTCACTGAATCAATATAAAACCATGTACAATTAACCCTTCAACTTTACTTTGCATACAAACATATATATAACATTAATTTCACTTCAAAAAAACCACAAACGATCCAAAATCCAATGAACTCATACTTAGACAAGGAAAATGACTTTGAAACCACCACCAACAGTTCCGGAAGGGTCTAAAACCCCCAGAACGACCTAAAGAACGTCCAAAATGGACATCCGAAACCCCCCAAACTATAAAAAAACAAAAGCAACAACAGAAAAGGGCGCCCAGCGCCCTTTAGGGGCGCCCAACGCCATATTCCTGGCAAACGCCGAATCAAAGGGCGCCCAGCGCCCTTTTGGGGCGCCCAGGCATGGATTCTGCAGAATTTTCTACAGATTTGTGCAGATTTGGAAGAACTCACACCCCTAAGTTTCGTTTTAGGCCTTTTGGTAAAGTTCTAGCACTCAAAACTCGATCTATATAATGAATCTAAGTTGCCTAATCAACTCTAACACTTCCTAAACCAATTCTCTAGTGATTTCACATCAATCTACACTTAAATTCTTCAATTTCATCAACTTATATACCCAAATCTAACTCTACCAGTTAGACACTATTTTTACCACTTTTAGGGCTTCTAATAAGTCACATTTGACTTATCTAAATGGTCTTGAGTGACCAAAACCGTCTGGGTTACCAAATTCAAAATCCAACTACCCTAGTTCCTCTAATTTGACTTTAAATCTCATATTTTTGCTTATGTACCTATCTAATAACAGCTTAACAGAGATCAAAAATATCCAACTACTCAACATCAATTTATTTAAGATTATCAATGTCATAAATTCAATCAATTTCATAGGCACACAATTCACAATTCATATACCCTTATTTCACTAAATTAGCTTCATACATGTATACTTTGAAAAACTATCCCCAAGCTAAATACCAAATTCATGCAAAATCCCAATTTCCAAAAACAGAACAAGAAAACCTAAGCTTCCCTTACCTCAAAATTAAACTGCTCAACTCAAAGATGATTTAACTACTCCTTGCACCACAAGGAGACTCTAGAATCAACTACAGTTCACTGATTTAGGATAGGAGAAAGATTTTAGAGCCTAATTGGAGCTAAAATTGAAATAGAAAAGAAGAATACACATGCAACCACGATCTGGTGTAGACTTACAGCCCTAATTTGTACGGAAGAGAAGAAAACAGCTTACCAGTGGAAGAACAGGGAATTGAAAGGTTGAAACGAAGTTCACAATGTTAGGATTGCTCAAACGCCTCCTAAATCGTTAAATAGATGGCTTAGGGAAGATGGAATTTAGAGACAAGGTAGAGAAATTTGATGAACAGGATTGTAGAGAGATAAAGTACTTGAACAGAATGAACCAACACTTTAAATATAAGGTTTAATTATACTTGTTGAGGTAATTTAATTATAAAATTTGGTTCAATTAACACAGTACTCTGATCAGCCCTTTAATCCTATTTTCAGGTTCTTACAATTATAAGCTGGAAAAAAATAATTAGAACTTGAGAGAGTAAAAAGCTTAGAATTTATAAAAACAAAATGGAATTTAAAAGGTGAATCATATGATTGGTTTTTATTAAGTGAAGAAGTTATATAATTATTTTTAAGTTGAGAAATTCAACAATTTCTTTTAAATTATTATAATTAACTAAAAGACTAAATAATATTTTTCTTTATTTAAAAATCGATATCTAAAATTTTTTAAACACTATTTCCTTTTTTATATTTCGAAATTTCTCTTAAAAATAATGAAATGACAGATTTTAAAGTGAACAATATTTTAAATAAAAAATAATTAATTTTAATAATGACACTTATTAGATTTAGAATCAACCATTGATATCTCATTCTTGAAATTAAAAAAAATATAATTAAAAATAACCTTAAATATAAAAATAAAGTATCTCTTATATAATATAAATATTTAGATAAAATCAGCAAATATCATAGATCATAGTCTTAGAGTTAATATTTCATTAACAAAACTTAACATAAAAAATTAATATTTGCCGACAAAAGAAATTAAGCTTGACGGTAATAACAAACACTTTAAATATTTAATAAGATTAAATATGTTTTTAGTCCCTATATTTCGGGGTAATTTTGATTCATTTTTAAACTAAGGTACAGTTTAGTCCTTCAACCTTAGAAAACTCTGGTTTTAGTCCTTTTTATCAAATTTTTTTAACTTTATTTGTTGTTTCATTTGGATTGTTTACACTGTTTGACACATTTTTGCTTAGTTTGAAAATGCACTAAAACTAAAATCACCCCAAAATATAGGGACTAAAAATATATTTAACCTTATTTAATACATTCATTTGGTAGCCATTTCTTAAACTATTTCAATAACATAGTAATTTATAGAAAAATTCATGTTTACTTCAAATAAATATATAAATATAAATATATGAATACAAAATCCATGATTTAAAAACTATGTAAAAAGAAATATTGATACTAAATAACCCTTTAATTATATTTGTTAAAATTTAATTTCTGAGAATGTTTAGAAAATCAGTATAACATAAAAACAAACTTTAATAATCTCAACTCCTTAAAAGATTAGTTCCGAAGTTTTCTTTTTACTGTTTCAATTTGCTTCCAATATTGTGTTAAGAAAAACATGTCACTGAATTTTTTATTGGGCCTGAACTCTGGACCAAATCCAAGCCCATCATTCAACCTTTGGGCCTGTATACTAGTATATTACGATTTTACCACCGAATGATGGAAACCCTGGTTCACGTTCGATTCCGCTATATATTTATAACAAACCTTAGCCCCAACACTGCAGTCCGTCGAAGAGCCGTTTTCCTCTGTTCGTGTTCTGTTCCCCAATTTCATCAGATGATTTGGTTTTTTGTTTTCTCTTTTGTTACTCAACTCGTACTATTTTTTTATTCGTTATCTAATTGATTTTCTTAAAAGTGAAAGATTATGAAATTTTACTATTCAGTGCATGGTTTTACAAATCCATGGTTGTTTTCTGGAAATTGTTGCCACAGCCAATGATGTCTGTCGTAGGCTTGTAATGATACGTGAAATGATTGGAAGGATTAACTTCCAAACACTAAGACACTGAGGCTTTATTGATTTTATTATTGATTGTTTCTCAACTTTGGTGATGATTGTTTTTATTTAAACTATTAGGTTTAGGATTTTACGATATTACTGTACTCATCATCTGAAGTTCGAATTTTGTATTGTTTTGTTGTTTTTATTTCAAGATTTGCTTTGTTTCCAGCCTCCAGATTTTGAAATGAATTATGGATATCTAATTTTTGCGAGATGTTTGCTATGTGTCATTCTCTGCGAGATGTTTGCTATGTGTCATTCTCTGCGAGATGTTTGCTATGTGTCATTCTCTGCTATTTTAATGGGGGATGTTTCAGAATGAACACGAGTAACAAAATGGGTTATGATTTTGGTACAAAATGGCTATGATTTTCGTATTCTTTAGATAATGTGATTAAGTATGAAAAAGAGTTATTTACAGTTGATTTTGAATGAAGTTATAAAACTATTAATTTCTAAGCTTGTGGTTTTAGGAGCTTTATCTGTACCTAAAGTGAAACATTTGATTTGATTTAAAGTATTATCTTTCCATCGTTACCACAAAATCAGAAGCACATAATTCCTTGCTATGTTATGATTCCTCTCAATGCTATATTATATACAAAAATTCCAATTCCTTTCCAATTTATTTATTATATAATGAGTACATTTTTAAATTAACAATCCATATTGTGGTATTTTATAATAGTTGTTCAAATGTATTTTATGGACTAAAGATATGTCTCTAAATACACTTAATATGACTTGCAAGATAATCATTTTACTATTTTTTTTAACAATCTTGCATATTTCAAAGAAGATTACACTACAATATCAACCAAATAAACTAAACACTCAAACCTTTAGATAATCTTGCTCATTATTTATTATCTACCTTTTAAAGAATTTTGTTGAGACATATTCTCATGAAATCATCATTCAAGTAATTCATTGCTTACCTATAAGGTCTGAAATTTCCAAAACATTTTAGAAGTTTTAGAGAAATCTCCTTTTTGAACTAGAGTTAAAGGTAAAAGTTAATGTAAACGCATCTATATAATCAAAGTAATTTAAAACTTTGAGAAGTGAATTTTATATAAAAAAGTTTATTTGTCCCAATCTTAAATAGAAAAGTACCTCGGAAATTTTGGCTTTGAATTTTGTTGCGACAATATCTGTAAAAATTATTGTGGGATAACTAGATAAATTATTTTCTTTTATCTGCCTCTATATAATCAATATAAAAATCAAAGCATGAAAGAAAAAGATAAAATTAGAAACAATATTTTTTGCCCCATTTTTAAATATTTGGAGCAACTTTGCACTCGGTCCTAACAAATATTTCACAATAACCTCATTGTCACTAGTGTAAAAACGTTGTTTAACATCACCTCTTAAACGTCGGTTCTGTGAAAATTCGACCTCTATTACTGCACGGTGACATTATCGTCAGGCGACGTCTATGACATCATAGATGTTGCACCTATCGCAAACTGATGTCCAATTGCCTGAGGTAAGTGATAAGACAGTCCATTGACGTCGGTGTTCACGGGGACCGACGTCTACTAGGTTGCAATTAATGCTGCCTATCAAATTCCCAGCAGCTTAGACGTCGGCTAGCAAGGGCACTGACATCTACGTCACTGACAGGAAATCAAACGTCAACCAGTTCAGCTTTAGACGTCGAATAGATGTCGGATCCCGTGAAAAAGCGACGTCGACTGAACTACAATTAATGTTGTTCACCTAATTCCCCAGACAATTAGATGTCACGTAGTCAAACGCCGATGTCTAAGGCCTGTCTGGAAGGCGGGCAGACAAAAATTCTTCAATGTAGACGTCGGTTATGAGGGGCACCGACATCTAAGTTCCTGTATTTTCACCAAATTTGAGGGTTTTAGACGTCGGTTGTGAGGAGCACCGACGTGAACTACCCTGACAGGAAACCAAAACGTCAATCTTTTCAGCTTCATAGACGTCGGATCCCCTGAAACACCGACACCCCATTTCATTTTAAATAGACCGCAGACTCTTCACACCGACACCCTTTTTCTCTACTTCTCCTCTTCTTTTACTCGCTTGCGCACTTCTACTTTTTATCTCTTGCGGCATTACATTGTCGTTCCTCAATATGTTATTGTCTTCGTCCTTTCCTTTTTCTCTCTTGCATCCCAAGTGTGTGGTTTTTTTTTATGCTTTACCGTTTAAACTTTCTTTAGTTTTTTATCGATTATCTTGTCGTTCAACTGATTAAAATTTGCTTTCTTTGTGTTGTGTTTTAGTGTAGTTTTGATCCTTTCTTTGGGTAACATAATGTAACATTCTCCCTTTGCTTGCTTCCTCACAAGAAGAGTGGCGATCTTTTGAGTTTTCTATGTCTTTCGACCCAAATGGAACTTGGGTCCTTGTCTAGTTCTCGTATCACCGTAATTTTTTTCCTTTGCGGTTGAATAATGGGAAGTAGTCATGGACCCAGGTTCGGTTTTGGGTTGAATGTCATAGAAGATTCAAAAGACGCAAGCTTTTTTTGTGGGGAAACTAGCGAGAGGAGAGGGTTACACAATGCTACTGAAAGTTTGGATCAAAACTGCACTAAAACACAACGCCCTTGTTAGACGTCGGTTAATGCATGGTTCGACGTCTATAAGAACGTAGATGTCGGTTAGTGTCATTTACAACCTCTATATATTCATGTTGACGTCGGTTTAGGAATAGGCGGACGTCTATATAGAGTAAATAGACGTCGGTTTGAGTATAAGCGGACGTTTATATAGACGTCGATGGATATCGTTAACTGACGTGTATATAGACGTTGGTTGGATGAATTCTGACGTCACATAGACGTCACCCGTATAGACGTCGGTTGGGAAAGTGACGTTAAAAGCCCAAATTAACCAACGTTAAACAGCGTTTTTACACTAGTGTGCCTATCAGTTTTTGAGAATATCATTATTGTCTCGTAATTCTTTTTATCAGTCAAATTTATTGTGTAACGAGTATCTTTTCCATTTTAATACTTTATTTTAGGATTAGTTAATCTTGGGTTTTTTTTTTCTTGTTTAGAGGCATTCCCACATAATATCCAGAACAATTTTAAGGTTGCTTAGAAGGTATGAGTGGAGGTCTTCAATTTCTCCTTTACAATATTTTAAAGATTGTTGGTTCATTTGTATTATTGTTAGTTTAGTTGGGATATTTTTTTCATCAAACCCTTCTCCTTCTACACTTGATATTGTTTTGGACTCCAAAAAGCCCGAGCCACGGATTGGTTTCACTTTTTTTTCTTTTACAAATTTTCTTTAATTTCTTTAATGTTTTTTGTGACTCATCATTAATTATTATTATTAGGGTTAAATATGTTTTTAGTCCCTATACTTTGAGGCGATTTTGGTTTTAGTCTCTCTTTCAAACTAAGGTACAATTTAGTCCTTCAACTTTATAAAACTCTAGTTTTAGTTCTTTTTACCAAATTTTTTTAACTTTATTTGTTGTTTCAAGCACATTTCACTATAGCATTTGGATTGTTTATACTGTTTGACACATTTTTGCTTCAATGTTAACTGAGAAACGCGTTTGAAACAACAAATAAAGTTAAAAAAAATTGGTAAAAAGGACTAAAACCAGAGTTTTCTAAAGTTGAAGGACTAAATTGTACCTTAATTTGAAAGAGGGACTAAAACCAAAATCACTCCAAAGTATAGGGACTAAAAACATATTTAACCCCTATTATTATTATTATTATTATTAATATTATTATTATTATTATTATTATTATTATTATTATTATTGTAACAGTATATTATTAGGAGTGTGAAAATAGGTTTTGATTTGTGGTCAGTCATTAAAATGGATTGGATTAGGTTGAAATTTTTAACTCATTAATTTTTTGATGCGATTCGTTTAACCCATCAAATCGATGGAATAGTTTGTCTCTCATTTACTAGGCTTTTTTTAAAAGATTAAAAAATTAAAATAAAATAATTAATTGATAAGACAAAATTGTCTATAAAAATAAAATGTTTAAACGTTTTTATATGTTTTAACAAAACAACATTAAACGAAATGATATATGAATAGGTTATCTTTAGAATATTGGAATAACTGAAATATAGGTGATAAGTTAAATATTTTGAAAATCTAGTAACCTAGGACAGTCTTAGAAAAATACTTAGGCATAAACTAGACGCAACACTAATGATTCCTTAAGTTAAAGCTTCAATGAGAAAGTCTTGCTAAACACAAAAACTATATTGTACCAAACAGTAATCAGTCAAAACTTTCAAATAGATAAGAATGTAAAAGTGTCAAGACAATGTTTTGGGTAAAACATATGAAAGTCTCAATTAATATTCAGAAAAACATGTGGAAGACAATTCGCTAAATGCTCTTGCTGAAGAAAGCAGAATCTTAAAGTGTTCACGATAGACTAGACGATACCATGAGCTAAACCATTCACTTCGTCCAACGATGAAGTCTCATTCAATGCTTGATATCTTAGTAAAAAGTTTAAATGATAACATGCTACCCAAACAGTAGAAAATGTAAGAAGCACTTTGTTGTTCTGAACAAACATTAAATGCCATTAAATGCCATTAAATGCTTAACACTAAAAAACAATAAAAGTGATGAGAGAAAAGACATATTTGTTACATGCTGTTGGGGCAAATCGGCAAGTGTACCGAGTCGCACAAGTAATATAAAATGGTAAGACCAAGTATCGTATCCCAGAGGACTCTCGGCGTTGAATAGTTGTGTGAAAACAAGATTAATTAAGACTTAAAATAAAAGAGATCATGGGTTGTATTGCAAAAAAAGGGCATAGAGATGAATGAAGGTTGATTAATATGAGATGGATATGTTGTTGGGGTTAGATTTCACCAAGTTTCCTCTCATGTATATAAGAATTCTTCTTTATGCATTAATGCCAACGTCCCTCACTAAAACACTTAAACCCGATCCCTCGGTAAATAAGTTTGTCCCTAATTACCAGTTCATACAATTCTTAGCATTCCTGGTAAAAAGATGTGAAGATCAAGAGATTAAGACAATTAAGACTCATACCATCATCCCTGAGCAATATAACCCTTAGGAGTGATTCAAAAAGGACCTGAATTGAAAGGAACCTCACGACACTCATGCAACTCACAGATCATGTTATTGTATAAGCAAGCAATAAGAACAAATGAATTACTCTAACAATTAATGAAAAAACATATGAAATTAAGAACCAATTCAAATACATGAGAGTTTACAAGGTTACACCATTTCCCAACAACAAATAGAAATTAGTTCCCCATAGACATAGGGGAACTCTATGAACAATGGAAGAAAAGAAGAGAATGGAAGACTAAGAATTGGTTAAGAATGTATTGCTATGCTCTTCTCTGCCAAGGATGCAAAACCTAGAGCCCCGGGGTCCTTTAAATAATGTCAATCGCGTTCCAAAGTGTGGCCCGGTCCGAAAGAATCAAAGCAGGGCAGAACAAGGGCCCATCCAAGTGAGATATTGCCCAAGCGTCGTTGGGAGCTCGCCTAAGCGAGAATTGAATCTCATGTAAGGCCTGAGTGTCAGATTTGGATGCCCAGGCTTCGAACGTCCACCGCCTGGGCGTTGGGGCCACCACCCGGGCGACCAGTGCTGATGTTGAATGCACAATTTTTCGTTGCTTGTCGCTCGGGCTTCGCGTTTTCCCTCTTCTTAGTGCCTTTTTGACCCCTTTTGAGCTCCATCTTCTTGGCTTTTCACTTCTTCTTCCAGTATTACTTCAATCTCTGTCAAAACAAGGGGAATTTGTTAGAAAACTATTGAAATCAACCTCAACTCTCTTATTCACACATTTTATTGAAAACACATGAGTCCACGCAAGTTTCTAAGTGAAAAAGGGTGCTTTTAGTATCAAAATCACATAACAAATAACAGTGTTTTAAACCGTTATCAAATGCATATCTACTCTATTTTGTGCAGATAACCTACTACACGCATTCACCTGCTCCATTTGATACATATCATGAGTGGACGTTAAAAACAATGAAGACATTCACTGAATGTTCTCTCCATCAGAAGTCTGTCAGAGCGGTGCAACGAACAATAAACCAAGAGGGGGGTGAATTGGTTTCTTATTGTAAATGTATGCCTTTAATTATTTTATCTTAATTTTAATTTCCTTAGCAAATAATTCAAACAAATATAAAAAGTAAGGAAGAGAGAAAATTGCATATATAATTTTATACTGGTTCAGATCACAATGATACTATGTTCAGTAGCTAATGTCAAACGAAGATTAACTTTTCACTATCACAAAACCAATAAACTATTACAATCACACAGAAAGACAAGTTTAAGGGTTTAAAAAACACTTTTTTTTTGTTACCACAAGAGATGAAACTCACTTCTCCTAAAGGCCACAAGGGATGAACACCTCCTTGGAATGCTTCACGAAGGATGAACACTTCCTTTGAATCTTCACAAAAGATGACATGTTTCACTCAGCAACAACAATATCACTTAATCACAATCCTAGTGAAAGTTCTCACTCTATGCCAACACCAAGTTTTCAAAGCTAAAGCACAAGGGTTACACAAACTCTAGATCGCACTTATCACAAAACATAACAATTAGATATGTTTTCGAGTGTTATAATGAGAGTCTAAAATCAATATATAAAAATCTCACTTAGGGACACCTCCAAAATCCGTTATCAATTTTTGTCTCGCGTGATAATCGATCATCCACTTATGGTAATCGATTATTAATTTAATGAATGCACAACAACCAAAAGCATGCCTAAACACTCTAATGGCTAGTCATGATAATCGATTATGGTAAGTTATACTCGATTATGGATAATCGAATATAATAGGCTGGTAATCGATTATTCCAGCGACAAAATGAGTTGTTAGCAACCTTTAAAAATCTCTTTGTGATAATCAATTATCTTAAGTGCTAATCAATTATTGCAAAGTTTTTGTGACTCCAAAATGAATTCTAAAGCATACAATACATGAGGTCAATTACTAATAAGGTCATATACGTAAAACTACTTATTACAAAAGCTTTAACACACAAAACAAGTCTTCATGAAGGTCTTCTTGCAACTTGAGCACTTGAGATTTGATTTGAGCATTATCAAAACTTCTATCTTCATGATTTTGATAACAAAGTCGTGCCAGATAAATTAGTCAAGCCATGAAAAATTTTCACCTCATTTACATTCTTAAGAGTGGGTTACTCTCTAATGACCTTGATTTTTTGTTCATGAACTTGCACTCTTTTAGAGCTAAATACAAACCCTAAGAAAACAACTTCATTTGTACAAAAAATGCATTTTTCTATAATGGCATATAGTGTATGCTTCTTAAGCACTTCTAAAACTCCACCTAAGTGTCCCATGTGTGAATGAAGTGTTTTGCTATATATCAGGATGTCATTAAAATACACAAGAACAAGCATACCAATAAAATTCCTCAACACACGATTCATCATTCTCATAAAATTACTAGGTGCATTGGTTAACCTAAAAGGCATAACCATCCTTTCATAAAAACCAAATTTAGTTTTGAAAACAATTTTCCATTCATCTCTCTCACCCTAATTTGGGGATAACCACTTTTCAAATCTATCTTTGAAAAATAACAAATTCAATGCATTTTGTCAAACAAATAATTAAGTCTAGGGATAAGATCGCTGGTTCAAAATAGACTTATTAAGTTTGTGAATTTAAGTCTCTTCAGAAAAAAAAAAGCAGACTTAAAAAAATGTGTGGTGGCAGTTTTGTAAATAAAAGTGATATTTTTACATTTTTTACTTTTCTAACATACTTAAATTAGTAATTTTACATCTGTTACTTTTTTAACAGACTTAAATTAGTATTTTTAATCCGTTACTTTTCTAACAGACTTAAAAATGTGTTATTTTTACATCTCTTACCTTTTTTTAACAAACTTAATTTGATACTTTTACATTTGTATCTTTTGTAACAGACTTAAAAATTTCTTTTAACCTATCCCAAGTGGATTCACATTTTCACTTTCACTTTCTAATCCCATAAAAAAAAAATTCACTTTTCAACCTTTTCACTACTCCATTTAGCCTTAACAAACCACCAGCAACAACAACATTTTTTCGACAACAACAATATTCTTCCAACGGCAACAGGATTCTTCCGGTAACAACAACAACAACAGGTACAATAAATCAATTTCTTTATGGGTGAAAGATGTGCATATTCTATTATAAATGATAGGTTTTCTTAGGAAAGTGAAATGGTGGGTGTAGTAGACGAGTAAATATAAAATGCTTAGAGATATTGCAAGTCTGTTTGCTTCTTTACTCACACAAAATGGTGTAGTTCTCCTCACAAAGTGCTTTTTTAGTTTTAGAAAATATTAAGGTTGAGTATACCTAAAACCATTATTTAATGCATAACACTAGGTCAATGGTAGAAGTTCCTTTGTTTCGACATTAAAGCCACCTGGATATTTCTCCCATTGCCATTACCATCGAAAGTATCACTGTTATTCAGAGTTTGTTCATCGTAGTGTTCTACGTGTTTAAACCTGTTATGGATACCTGCATATTGGCCATTGTTGATGGTTGCACCACTGAAATTCTAGGCACCGCTGGTGTGGTTGTTGAATGAGTTTGAAGAACAATTGTTGTAGCCTTTGGCTGCTTGCTCAACTTTGATCATTTCTGTGATTCTCTGCATGAACTCTACCATTCTGATAATCTCTTTTTAACTTGATCTTAGCTACTACCTAAGCCAAATATATAGATGAAAGCAAATAATCCAATTCTTTTCTCGTTTATGGTTCCTCTTGGTTCGTCTTCTTAAGAAACCAGCACCTTCACATCGCGATGTGTAGATATGGTTTCTTCTTTTCTCAGCTTAGTAAGAAAGTAGAAAGTAGAAACAAAAAAAAAAAAAACTAAAACGCTTTTTCCACCCCTGGAACGAGTTTCCAACTAAAACAAATGAGAAGAGAAATCTCTCTCTCCTAAAAAGGATATAATTGGCTAAAACAAAGCACTGGGAGCCACCCTTTCTCTTTCACAAAAAGAAAATCAATTGCAAAAGCACAAAAAGAGAGAATTCCTTCTCTCTGCCAACACCAACCTCAGAAAACCCTATATTCATATCAAGTTTGATGCAATTTTCATAAGCTATTGTGGTCCGCACTCAACAATCAATTACATTTTAACAACCACACTTCATCCTAAAACCAAAAAGCTAGATAAAGAAAAAGAAAAACAATTAATTAATTATTAATTATTGTACCAGTAAAGCAAAGGGTGGTTGTATTTGATGCCTGTCAATTACTTTTGATAAGAGAATTGGTAAGATGACAATATATCTTCAGTTATCCATGTACTTGTATAACAATAAATGTTTCGAAACTCTATTTGCTTTTCATTTCAAAGCTTAATCTATATTATTTCATTTCAAAGCTTTTCATTTGATAAGACAATTATTCTTTTGGTTTAATGTTTCGGTAGGTCCTTTTTCTCGTCCATAATCTCAAATAAGTCCCTTAGTTATTCGGTGTCTCAATTGGATCCTTATTTTTGAAAATTTGAAACAAATAAAGGCTTGTCACCAAATTGGACAAATGCCGTTTAAGAGACCCTTACATGGCATGCTGACAGTATTTTTGCCTAAGCTAAACCTTCTCACATGGGCGAGATATGCAGGTGACTCTCATCGCAGGATTGAGTACATTCTAAAACTTTTGCATGGAGAGATGTAATATTAAACAAGGCTTAATTTTCATTTTATGTTTTAGTGCATGCTTCACAATATTCAACTTTTGTCTACATTTAGGTGTATCAGTTTCTCCCACAATAGCACAACAAAAATTAAGAGTTACCTGGTACAATACTGTGCACGGAAGAATAAATTAGGATACATTGCTCTAGAAGATCAGTTGTCTACTTATTATGAAGCCCTCTGCACTAGTCTGGAAGCGATTGACGTTTTCATTGGCGAAGGCGAAGGCAATCTAATGTTGGTCATTATCCCTTTTGGTTGTCACTTTTTCTCTTCCACAAAACATGTCATTCCATAAATACTGATTTTTGAGTCATTACTTTTGTACAGAGCCTGAGTTGGAGGCCGAGAGTAAAAGGGCTTCTTCAGCTTTTAAACTTAATCGCTAATTTTAGGTTATACACATATTTTTTTTCTAAAAAGTATTGCACTTGATGGCTCTAATGAAGGTTTGGGGCACAAATAAAGAGAATAAAAAAGATGACATTGAATGATCTGAGAGGTGTGTTCCATTTAACGATTAAGGATGCTGCCGCAAGGAAATAATATTTTCCTGGCCACAAAGGAAGGTACACTACATGCAATGATGTTAAGGGTATATCAAAAAGTAGGAATCCTAATCAAGAAGGGATCATATTCCTGTGGAAGCAAAACCATTTTTCTTTCTGTGATAAAGTACCAGTGTTTTATCTCTTCATACCTCGCGCCCTATAATTTGGGAAAAGAAAGCATTGTGTTGGAAAGAAAGTGGTTATGAATTAATCCTTCCTTTTCTGAGGTTTAACACATGGTCGTTTGGCCTTGCTTAAGCTAAAACTTTTTGCTTAAGCTAGATTGACAAGGCAACAGTTTTAAAAGGACTCACGCAGGCGACCCAAGTTTCGCGTAAGCGAAAAAGGTCCAATGACTCAACCTTAGTTGTAGGACATTGTCGCCCAGGAGAGCAAAGTTTTGCGTAAGCAAAAATGTTCCAGTGGACACCCCAAGTTTTAGCCTAAATCTTGCCTAGGCAACTTAGTTTTAGCTTAAGCGAAAATGTTCCAGTGCATATCTCGCTTAGGCGAGAAGGTTTAGCTTAGACGAAAATACTGTCAGCATGCCACGTAAAAGCCTCTTAAACGTGCTTGTCCAATTTGACGGCAAGCCTCTATTTGTTTCAATTTTTTCAAAAATAAGAACCTAATTGAGACACCGAATAAATAGGGGACCTATTTGAAATTCTAGAGGAAAAAAAAGATCTACCACAACATTAAACCTAATTTTTTTTTATCCATGATGGAGACAGGAAGAAGCCNTATTCTAGACCTCCATTTCAAGGACCAACGAAGACTTCATTTCAAGCAACAACCAGGCAGCACCGTATGCGAAGGTGAAATGTTTCCGTTGTGGAGGACCACACTACAAGACTGATTGCCCCCACCCTGCTCACCCTGTCAAGTGTTATACATGTGGAAAGGAAGGGCATATTTCTAAGAATTGTACCACTGCTACGGGGTCAAGGTTTCAACCACCGAATAATCAACCTCAACAGAAGGAAGATGTCAAGCCGCAAGTTACCGGCAGAGTATATGCAATGACCGGGACGGAGGCAGCTAGGCCAGGTAATCTTATCATCGGCAGTTGTTTATTGTTTGGGNAATCTTGTTGTGTTTTGTTTGATTCTGGAGCGACACACTCCTTTGTGTCTGATGTTTGTGTAAGAGAGTTGGGGTTGAGTGTTAAGGAGTTGCAGTA
>NC_028359.1:19259761-19295754 GCF_000741045.1 Vigna radiata var. radiata | reverse complement strand
TTAGGGATGAAAAATATGAAATCCTATTTTTTATTTTTTAATTAATAATTATGTAAAAATATTTATTAAAGTAAAAGAAAGATGCTTACATGTATGCTTACATGTATTTTCCAAGTTATAACACTTAACATAAATGTTCATTTTCTCTGTAAAAATGCAATTTATTGTTGGATATTTAGTTTTTTTTTGTAAAAAGGAGAGCCCGTGGGCTGGCCCTAACCCACAGGGCTTTAGGGCTTTTTAGCCTTGAGGGCTTTTTTAATAAAGAGCCTTTTTGACCCTAGGGACTTTTTTGGCCCCAACCCACATGGGCTAGGGCCAGGACCTATTATAGGGGCTTATTTGAAAGGTCTACGTAGCTCCCAAAGGCGTGTTTACTTAGCTCCATAATTGAAGGGTCAATCTTACCAAATCTAGCTTTCTTTTTTCAATTTTATGGTAATTACTGACCTGATCATTTATCTTTCATTGTAGGTCCCATTGACAACTAATAATAATCATTCCTAAATATTACATTGTTGTCTGGTTTTGTTCTCTTCATAAAAAACCCAACAACAAACTGAAGAAGTTAATTCAAGGGTAATGATACAAGTTTCATATGATCTAATAAGTATATAACAATTATGATTAATGTGTCATCAATTTAACCAGAGTTATGGGTGGCACAAACATTTTATGTCAAAGGAACAAACAAAAGCAAGTTCAAATTATATATCGTATAGTGAGATATCATTTAATTCTTAAATTAATTATTTTGTGTACAAGTAATATCGTATGAATTTTCCTTTCTTTTATTGTAGTTAAATAAAGAGATTAGTTCATGGGAATGTGGGTACTACATGATGTATTGGATCAAAGCAATAACCTAGGCAGGAATTTATGATAGTTGGACAACGGTAAGCTCTTATAACTAATGCACAAATTCTACGATTTTAGGTACGCCGCTACATAATAACATTGTTTGTTTTAGGTGTTCAATGATCCATCACCAATATTGAAAGAGACCATTGCTGAAATAACACATGAAGGGGCAAGTTGTTTTCTACAATGTGGAGATTAGATTTTGATTAAGTGTTGTTTAAGTTTTGATTTGGGTTATGTTTATACTTAAAAAGTTTAAGTTAGACTTTCTCAAAACTTCATTTTTAAGTTAGAGATCTTGTTGTTTATTTTGATTTTGGAACTTTATTAAGTTTTGGTTTAACTGAAATATATATTCTATTATGAAAATTTTATTGTATTTTAGGTTTTGGTTTAATGATTAAACAAATAAAATAAAATAAATAAAATAAAATAAATATATAATAAATTTAAGTCTGTTATGGTCACAACAAACTTAAATTCGTTGTCATTTTATTTATAATTATACAAAAATTTAAGTATCTTGGTCAATAACAGACTTAAAATTTAGATTTGTTAAATCTAAAGTATGTTGTAAAACAAACTTAAAAAATTCCAAATAAAGAACTTAAAAATCTGTTTTGTAGTAACAGATGCTACATCTCATGATAATGTTATTGATGGTCAAATATTCAACAATCTTTCTTAGAACAATGTAACCAATATGTTCGATCTTTCTTAGGAACAATATATTCTTAGGAACAATATAACCCACATGACACATGCCTGTAACCTTTCCTTTCACATTTGTATTATTGAGTATATTTACTTTTGTATAATTTTCTATTATAATTTTCTAGTATAATTTTCTTTAACTAATAATATTTAATAGTTATATCATTCCAACTAAAATTTTCAGGTATAAATCATCAACATAAACAAATTATTGGTGGGTATGGTCTAAAACTATGATCACGTTTTTAATTTTCACTAAATATATATAACTTCTTTTAATAAGTACATAACTTAACTGCACATGTTATATTGTGTAGAGAGATTAATCTAACTTTGTACATTCTCTAGTCCAAACTACTAGAAACTAACTGCAAGAAAGGATGGACACCGTTATCTTTTTGTTAATGTATATATTTTCTTTGATGCAAAATAGGGTTCATATATAGAGTGTCACAATAAATTTATTCACAAAATATTTTGATAACAGCAAGTTATAAATTACATTCAAAACCAAAATTAGCAGAAGAATTAAGAGTAGTGACTTTTGACATTCAAATTCTTGCTGAGGAAAATTTCTCCACAGATAATGAAGGCTACGAGTTGAATGCTTGACAAGAAAAATCAAAATAGAAAATTGGTTGAATATGCCATTGCATCAGAGCCAAAGGAACTCTAGAATCAACCAAACAGTGAAACAAAAGCTAGAGTTTCACCATTTGATACGTGTCATTTGAGAAGCTACGTATGCATGCGTGTCTTCCTCCTCCTTCAGCCACGTGTGTGCCGCACGTGTCAATGCATGGCCACGCCTTGTTTTCCATTTTTACCTGTTGTCAGCTTCTGGTTTTTCCCTCTGATAACAATGCATGGACATGTGCAACGAAACATAACTATATCTCACATTAGAATCGCGTAGCTCCCTATATAAACCCTCAACCCTCTCTGTTCTTCTCACATAGCTTCCAAAACAAACCTAGTTAACGATAGAATCGCGTAGTGAGAAAGAGTGAGAAACATGGCAAGTCGTCAGCAGAACAAACAAGAGCTTGATGAGAGAGCAAGGCAGGGAGAGACTGTTGTTCCCGGTGGTACTGGTGGCAAGAGCGTTGAGGCTCAGCAACACCTTGCTGAAGGTTTATAATCAATTCATACTGACATTATACATTCTTCATCTTTTTCATACATGCATATGAAAAAACATCATTTTCATCACAAGTTCACAACTACTAATGATACTTATCCTTGTTTTTCATCACCTTTTCCATATCATTCATTTCAAACAGATTTATATTTCTTACTTGTGAAGCTTTTTCTGCATAACAAAATTTGAGTTTGGATTTTGGTGTTTGTTTATTTGTGATGAATATGAAAGGAAGGAGCAAGGGAGGGCAAACAAGGAAGGAACAACTAGGGACAGAAGGGTACAAAGAAATGGGACGAAAGGGTGGGTTGAGCACCATGGATAAATCAGGAGAAGAACGTGCTAGAGAGGAAGGCATTGAAATTGATGAATCCAAGTTCAGGACTTCTGCCAATAAGGACAACGACATGTAACAAACACACACACATAAAAAGGTTTCACAACCTTCGAGTGTGTTCTTATGCTAGCTTCAATGTGAGTTTCTCGAGTCTTCTATAAGGGAGAATAGGTTATAAAGTGTTGTAGTAGGTCAAGGTGTCATGTGTGTCGTGAAATAAATTAGCTAGCATGTATGATGTTTTAGTGTTTTAGGTTGTTTTAGGTTTCCTTGTACTCGTGTCTTTCTTTTGGGTTGTAAGTGATGAGTGAGGTATATGTGCCTCCCTTTCACAAGTGTTGACGAAGGTAATGGAATGTATATTAACTAGATGTTATATTGTCATGATCCCTTAGTAACTAAACTTTTGTAAATGACGAAACTATAATAAAATATTGACACAAAATGACATTGCTATAATAATATATTAACCCAATTTAAATTTCTAAACTGTAAAATTTGTGATAGATTTCTTATAGGAATAAACTTTATAATAATTAAAAATATTCCGCATGGTTTTGTTTTACTTCGAATATAAGGGAATTGGTACATACATAAACATTTATTTTCTAAGCATAAGCTAGAAATATGTTGAGGACTTATAATAAATTATTTTCTGAAATTATATCATAATTTTGACATTTATTTGGAGGAAATAGAAAGTGGTGACCCATGGCATGGTACATAACTAACTTTACATTACATATTAGAGAAAAAAACACTTAATGCAAAGCAGTGCAGTTACATTTAATTTTTTTTTTCTAGTATATTTAAGAACTATATTTGTAACAAATTACTTTGAAACTTTTTAGAATTTTTTGGAAATTTAAATTCGAATTGTTTTATTTATTTATTTTACTTTTATATATTCTCTTTCGAAAGCAATTCAACATTCTGAAATTTTAGCTTCGAAACAATTTAATTTACTTTTTATACATTTTCAAATATATTTATAAGAATAAACGTAAAAAAAGTAAATATTATCTCTATTTACATTAAATATTATTAGAAAGAAAAGATAAAATAGAGATTGAAATAATATAATTAGAGAGGTGAAAGAAAAAACAGCCAGATAAGGAGGGAACATAAAAAAAAGAGAGAAAAGGAGGGAACATGAAAAAAAAAGAGAGAAGAGGAATGAGAGATGATATGAGAAAATGGAAATAAAACAGAATATTGAATTTAAATTATGATCATTTTAAATGATAAAGATATTTCTATGTTTAAAATTTTAGTTTTTATTTTTTAAAAATGCTAATTTCATGTAAAATATTTTAAATTTTAAGAAAACCATTTATTAATTAAATTCGAATGCATTAAGAGAAAAAAAATGACTCTGTCTTCACATAAATCATGTGTCTTTTATGTTATGTTTTGTTGGGAAACAATACAAGTTGATTGAAATAATAGTATATTACATTGGTTTTGGTTGGGATAAAATAATTTGTATTCTTTAAAGTTATAAATTGATTGAAGAAGAAATTTGTTTGTTGGAATATTGTCTATCTTTAATCAAAGATATTTTTATTGTTATACACTTTTTATTTGAATAATGTAACGTACTTTGTCTTGAACTATTTCTACTGGTCAATATTTAGTATATTTATGCCTTATTTATAAATGAACAAAATATATTAAATCAGTGCAAAAATACTATTAAACATGCGAGATCGTCTTTTCCCGTTTGGTTAATAAAATATTACGAATATTTTAGGACATTATAGAAAAAAAAAATTAAGAGCTAAAATCTTGATACCATGAGTTATATAGGTTCAGTATTTGGTAAAGTCAATATCTATTTTTTCGTTCAAGCACCTCTTATTATTTATTGTTATAACTTAATTATTTAAGATATTTATATATTATAAAATATATATTAATTTTATAGTACTTGGTACTCTAACCTTATCCAAAACTATTTACAAAAATAAAAAAATTTTAATTAAACACTCTAAATGTTATTTTAATTAAGCTTTAGTACACTCTAAATGTTATTTTAATTAAGCTTTAGTACGTGGTAATGTGGTCTTTCTTAACTCAAAATGTAAATATATCCGAGATATAAGTATTAACGAGTCATATTGTCTAAAAATATACTGCATTAACAGTTAATCAATATGTTTGACGACCACAAGTCGTATAAATATACAATATCCTATAAATATACAATTGATGTTCAAGTAAAGACATCATTTTCTATCATAATAAAATAATGACATCTTTATGAAATATATCTGACTTAAGCGTCGGAGTAGACAACAACCCTTCAGAGTGGATTGTGTTCTTGAAGAGGATTAGACGATTGAAGCATAAAGTAGAGCAAGGAAGGACAGCCAACCCTTGGACCAATTCAATCGAAACATTTTGGCGCCTATTGTGATACCGAACGACATTCCCATGAAACCACGAGGAACCAGATCCGTGCTCGGTCTCGACATCGCTACCTTGGATCAATACCATGTTTGCAACAAGAGCAAAAAAAATTCATAATAATTTCTAAAGGCATGTCTTTTGTTTCTAAAACTTTTAGGAAGGTTCAGACCTACGTTCAACCTTGTTACGTTCTAATGGCTTTTTATTGTAACGCAAAATGTACTATATGAAATATATCGTAGTTAGCAAGTATTAATGGGTCAGATTATCTTATGCTTTACAAATATACAGATTAATAATTGATTATTGGGTTTGATTGCCTAAAAATATACTACATTAAGGTTAATCAATGTGCTTGGCGGACACAAATCCTATAAATATACAATTGATGTTCAAGTAAAGACATCCTTTCCTATCATAATAAAATAGTGACCTCTTTATGAAACATATCTGACTTGAGCGTCGAAGTAGACAACAATCCATCAAAGCGGATTGTGTTCTTGAAGAGGATTGGATGATTGAAGCATAAAGCAGATCAAGGAAGGATGACCGACCCTCAGACCGATTCAACCGAAACATTTTGGCGCCCATCGTGGGACCGAGCAGCATTCCCATGGAACCACGAGGAACCATATGCGTGCTCGGTCTCGACATCGCTACCTCGGATCAATACCAGGTTTTGCAACAAGAGCAAAAAATTTCATAATAATTTCTAAAGTCATGTCGTTTGTTTTGAGAACTTTCGGGAAGGTTTGAACCTACGTTCAACCTTGTCACGTTCTAATGACTTTTTATTATAATTTGTAAATTATAATATATTGAAGCATTTACTTTATTTTGTTTAACTCATATTTTTGTGAGTAAAAATATTATGTGCAGGAAGGTTTAGTCCTACATTCAACCTTATTAGATGTACATTCAACCTTATTAGGAAGGTTTAGACCTACGTTCAACCTTATCAGGTTTAGTCCTACGTTCAACCTTGTCAGGTTCTAATGGCTTTTTTATTAAAATTTGTAATTATAATATTTTGAAGCATTTACTTTATTTTATTTAACTCTTATTTTTGTGAGTAAAAATATCATGTGCAGGAAGGTTCAGACCTACATTCAACATTGTCAGGTTCCAATGACTTTTTATTATAATTTATATTGAAGCATTTATTTTATTTTGTTTAACTCATATTTTTGTGAGTAAAAATACCATGTGTAGGAAGGTGAAAACCTACGTTCAACTTTTTCAGGTTCCAATGACTTTTCATTATAAATTATAAAATATTGAAATGTTTACTTAACGCATATTTTTGTGAGTAAAAACTCATGTGTAGGAAGGTTCAAACCTACGTTCAACCTTGTCAGGTTAGAATGTCTTTTTATTATAATTTAGTTAAGCATTTACTTTATTTTGTTTAACTCATATTTTTGTGAGTAAAAATATCCTGCACAGGAAGGTTCAGTCAGGTTCCAATGACATTTTATTATAATTTATAAATTATAATATATTGAAGCATTTAATTTATTTTGTGTAACTCATTTTTGTGAGTAAAAATATCCTTCACAGGAAGGTTCAGTCCTACATTCAACCTTGTCAGGTTCCATGACTTTTCATTATAATATATTGAAGCATTTACTTTATTTTGTTTAACTCATATTTTTGTGAGTAAAAGTATCCCGCACAGGAAGATTCAATCCTACATTCAACCTTATCAGGTTTCAATGACTTTTCATTATAATTTATAAATTATAATATATTCAAGCGTTTACTTTATTTCGTTTAATTCATATTTTTGTGAGTAAAAATATCTTGCACGGGAAGGTTCAGAAGTATGTTCAACCTTGTCAGGTTCTAATGACTTTTTAGTATAATTTATAGATTAAGCATTTACTTTATTTTGGTTATCTCATATTTTTGTGAGTAAAAATATCTCGCCAGGAAGGTCCAGTCCCTTCCTGCTCGTTTAGTTGGACCACCGACGTTCAACCTTGTCAGGTTTCAATGGCTTGGCTCTCGTGCAAGCATCAACTGGGCACCTCTACCCTCGTTCAGCGTATCCCGAGCGGTGCCTATTTATATTATCATAGTCAATGTCTTCATCTATTCTGTAGGTCACAAGGTAGTAAGCACATACAACTCATCTGTTACACATCCTAATACGAAAGACCGAACTGTCTCGTATACCCGGCCATTTGACTTCATAATCTAAACTATTTTGATATTAATTTGATTTTCTAGATTTTTCAAACCATTCGAATTGGAATTGCTATTTTCTCTTTAGTGCAGATGATAGGACCTTGTGCACAAACCACTCGACGAATCTACTCGGTGATTTTATAAAACGAATCTACCTCGAAAAGTCATTCAGTGATTTTATAAAATGAAGCTCCTCAGTGATTCTATAAATTGAATTTACCTCGACCAAGGATGAACGAAAAGCTCCTTCGTGATTCTATAAAAAATGAATCTACCTCAACCACGAACGGACGGAAAGCTCCTCGGTGATTCTATAAAACGAATCTACCTCGACCATGAACAAACGGAAAGCTCTCAGTGATTCTATAAAACGAATCTACCTCGACCAAAAACGGACGAAAAGCTCCTCGGTGATTCTATAAAATGAATCTACCTCGACCATGAACAAACGGAAAGCTCCTCGGTGATTTATAAAACTAATTTACCTCGACCATGAATGGATGGAAAGCTCCTCGGTGATTCTATAAAACAAATCTACCTCGACCTTGAATGAACTAAAAGCTCCTAGGCGTATCTACAAAATGAATCTACCTCGGCCCAAGGCTGAAGGAGTTTCAATGGCGAAATCCTAGAATCCACCGCTCGGTGCAGAAAGGAATGAAGACTTAAATAGACTCCTTAAATACAACGTAAGTGACCTCTCTTAACTCATAATAATCCCTGCACACATTTTTCAATAAAGAGCTTGCTTGGACTTGGTGGCTTGTGTACAATATGAAAAATGCCTATCGGAGTTAACATGTATTAATGGGTCAGATTGCCTTATGCTTTACAAATATACGGTATTAATAATTGATTATTGGGTTTGATTGGCTAAAAATATACTGCATTAACGGTTAATCAATGTGCTTGGCGGCCACAAGTCCTATAAATATACAATTGTTGTTTAGTTAAAGACATCATTTTCTATCATGATAAAATAGTAACATCTTTATGAAACATATTTGACTTGAGCGTCAGAGTGTCTTCTGTAGGTCAACAACCTATCGGAGTGGATTGTATTCTTGAGGAGGATTAGACGATCGAAGCATAAAGTAGAGCAGGGAAGGATGACCGACCCTCAGACCAATTCAACCAAAACACAAAATATCATATGTTTCCTTCCTTTCTTTTTATGCATGTTTTGTTAGTACAACTTTATATTATTTGTTATACTATAGTATGTTATTGATATCTTAATTCTAGTTTCAATCAACATTAATTCATCTTTCTCATATTTTATTGATATCTTCAGTCTAGTTTCAATCAGCATTAATTCATCTCTCTCATATAGTATTCATCTTATGAATTAAAGTTAATTCATCTCTCTTGTGTAGTATTCATCTTATGAGTTAAAGTTAAGAAAGATTAAATTTATTGTATGCAATTGCTATTTAAAAAGTATATACCTTAAGTTAACTCCAAGAAAAACTTTAGACTTAACTTAAAGTGACTTTCACATTGAATTGGACATTTGATGTTAATCATTATATAAGAACGTTATGTTAAGTCATTTATGTTTCATCAATGTCCATACATGTATTTGTGTAATACAAAAAGTTTCCTTTGGGTCAACTTTTCCTTACTTAAATATTATCCCGTTTCTATATTTCAAAGATTTTCAGACAATAACTACCCACATTCTTTTATTTGTTTTTTAATTGCATGAGGTAGTATTGAAAGTCATAAAAAATATTATCTAACTGTACACCTGTAATTACTAACTTGTCATTTGTTGTCATCTTATCCGACAATATCCTCACCTTAGTATAGGTGTCTTTAAAATAATTCTTACACTAAAAAATGATTTAAAGAAGTCAATTCCTTCCCATGTCGATCACCTTGCAATACATGCATACCTAACTATAAAATATCCTTCCTCTTCTTCAACTAAACCTACGAATTCTCACAAACTTTTTATTTTTTGATTATTTATGAGTTACAGTAATTTATGTTCTTGGTTTCTTTCCTATACTAGTATGGTTTTTCTCTAAGTAAGATTTTATACTTAAATGTTATGTTTCCAAAACATGTCTTTTCAGTTACCATTCAAAAGTGTTTCGTTCACATGTATGATTTTTCCCAGTCAACTAGATATTTTCTCTAGTCCACCAAATATGTTCGGAATTTCTACATTCCCACCACCTCAATTTGTACTTAATCCCACATCATCCATAGGATATTGTCATCCCACAATGTCATCCCAATTAACAGTTAGTCAAGGTGACAATAATGATAATGAAGAAAAATATGATGATAATGATGGGCTACCACCTTCATCCTCCCACCACCGCCAACAAAAGAGGCCTAGAAGACAAACACAAAGGCCACATTGTAGGGCTTCATCTCACAAATGAAGTCTTTACCACTATATTACCTATGATAAAGATTACTTGTATTAAGATTTTTATCTTTAACTTTGTTGTTATTCTAATTTCAATACTAAATTTGTTATTTTCATTGTTGTTATTCACATCTTCCACTAATTCAGAACTAGGAATCAAATAACTAGAAGTAGTTATCCCTATATCTAGGTAATATTGCTCCCGAGAAAATTCCCAAATCGTGATTTGTAAGATATCTCTTGATAACAATCCTAGGGAGAGAAAAGGAGGGTTGTCACATCCCCAAATCGTCTAACCCTAGGAGTACAAAATCTCCTGATATTTACAAATCATAACATCACAAGCATTTGAGCAAAGAAGAATATCTCTAACAATTAATGAAAGAAGCATATATAAATAACAAGAATCAATTCAAATACAATAGTTTAGAGGTTACATCTTTCCCCAACAACAAATAAGATTAGTTCTCCATCGTCATGGAAGAACTAGGTGTACAATGGAATGGAAGAGATAAAACCCTAGAAAGAGAAGAGGAGAGTTGTTACCACCCCAAATCTGCCGCCAAAGGGGTGAAAAATATGTTTCTATGCTTAAGTCATTAAAAGATACATTCTCAAGGGTGTCCAGGTCTTTAAATAGAGTAGAAAAATAACAAAAAATGGGTCTAGGCCCAAAGCAGATCATAAAAATAACAGAAAAATTGGCCTAGGTCCACGCAAATGGTGCTCACCGCTACAGTACCACTCAGCGGTAGATGCGGTACTCAGAATGGCGCCCAGCGGTGTCGTCCAAGCGCAAAACAGTGAAAAACTGGCGCTTAACGCTCATTACCGCTTAGTGTTACACTCTGGTTGATTTTTCAGCATTTTAGTTGACTGGTTGACTTTTTTGGTTGACTGCTTGGCTTTTCTGCATTCTGGTTGTCTTTTCTACACTACAACTCCTTGATACTTCAACCCTTCTTTCAAATCATTCCAAAAACCTACAAAATCAAGGGAATTTAGTAATAAAATCATCAAGTATAACCTCAACTTCCTTATTCACAAAACTAAAGCAAAAACATGAGTCAAAGCAAGTTTTCTAAGTCTAAAAGGGTGCATTTAGTATCAAAATCAAGTATAAAAATAACAATTTTTCAACCGTTATCACAACCCCAAACTTGAAACTTTGTTTGTCCTCAAACAAACAAGATGTAACTCAGTCTTCCACCAATCAATATAATGGTTCAACACTTTCCAAAACTTTTTCTTTCAAGACAAGTAATCACTCAAATCAGCTCATCAATAGAATTTAGTCAAGATGTACACATGCCTTGATTTACAATAACTCATCATAGTGTTCACATAGTCATTTAATATCCAACAGATGTTATTCTCACGAATGATCAATTTACTAAGCATAGATGTAATCATGAATTCATGGAATCATTCCTCATCAGATAAAGTGTTTCACTCAATCACACAGGTGTTTCAAGAGGTCACTCCTTCCCTTTTATATCCACATGTCACATAAAACAAAATTGCCTTTCATTTACCAAAATCAAACATTCTCACACACACATGTCATCACAAGGACTTTTCAAGGCTTATAATAAGGTTGGGCTAACAAGAAAAATTGGTTTTTCAAGATCACAAAATCCTTGAGTTAAGAGAGTTATTCATACATTTTTAATTCAAGCACATACTCTCTTTCATAACCAATCTCACTCATTCCCAACTTTCCCTGTTTTTGCATTGATCTTATCTTTCTTCATTCTATCTTTTCTATCTTTTCCATCTTTTTCATTCTTTGCTCAACACTTTAGCTCAATGCTTATCTTTTTCTTTTTCAATCTTCCCAACAACCCCAAACTTGAACCTTTATCAATACCACATAATATTTCTCAACTTAACTCAAGGTAAAGATTTTCAAAAAGGTTTTTCACATCATGTTTAAGGCTTAGGTTCAAAAAGGGTAGAACACATTGTGCTCTTTTTAATTGGGACGAAAATTTATGCATTGGCTAAGAAAGGGCTAATAAAAAACGATCTTGATCATATGAAATATATATGCAATTCAGTCAATCATTGAAACCTGGGCAATATCATTCATGCTTTCAAGTAGATAAAAATCATATCAACAAAAACTCTAGAGCTCGAAACCTCACATATTAGCTCACTCACTATTCCAAATTTCCCAAATAAACAATCTGCTTAGCATTATAACCACGATCGCAACATCATGCATATGTTCACATAGCTTGAGAACACCCACTTGTATATCAGCATATAGTGCACACTCTCAACATCATCAATATCAAAGCATCATCAAGCAATACCCATCATGCAAATATCAATAGTCAAACCACTGCATCAAATAAAGTTTCCAACCAAGTACATCAAACCCTACACTACCAACAGAAGCAAATAAGTTTCAAAAACAGAAGATAGAAAAATCCTGCTCTAGTGCAGATAACATCCATCAGTAGATGCTATCTTCATAATCATCATCTTCATCATCCTCTTCCATAGATGGAGCTTCAGCTGCTCCAGCTCCACTAGCCTTCAATCTTGGACAATTTGGAAGTTTTGTTCATGCTTTCGAGAGAGGATCTTGTTAGAATAAACACGCTCTGATTCCTTCCTTTTGTGTCCCATGGTCTTGATTCTCTTCTCTGATGAGGAGGTCATCCCTACATCAAATACAATTCACAAAACCTCAAGAACATTGTTAAGCATTAGTAAATCCAAAACAACCTCTAAATTGTTGTGCTCTCACAAAACCCCAAACTTGGATGAAGAGGTGGTGCAAAAATTATGGAGGAAAGGATTTTCTGAAGGAGAGTGTTAGGGAGGATACTTGGGATTGCTTGGGAAGAATGGAGACTGAAAGTGACGGCCAAAACGCACCCTAGGGATTTAAAAAAATACTTAATGGGCCAACCCATACTGAGCTCAATAATTTAAAAACCAAAAACCCCTTCTGCAGGTCCACCGCTAAACGCCAGGTTACCGTTGAGCGATATGCGCGGCCCCAATTCTCCTTCTTCCTAGCTTGCCCTAAGCGCTCTTAATCCATTGACACTCAAATTTAACTCTCAATTTTCGAATTTCATGCAATTTCTCTTAACTCCACTCAAATATTTAACAATCAAGCCCTAAAATGCAACTAGAACAGAATTAAAACAAGAAACAAAAATAAATCAATCAACTGGGTTGCCTTCTAGGTAGCGCTTGTTTAACGTCACGAGCCTAACCCAAACTCTTTCTAGCACCCATCAGTAAATGGACATCTTTCTCGTTAGCACCCATCAGTAAATGCTAATCTTTGTCATCTTCATCAACATTCATCAATAAATGGTGTCAATGACACCCATCAGTAGATGCCTAATCGCATAACATCCTTCAGTAGATGCTTGATCACATAAAATCCTTCAGTAGATGTTATTATTCCTCATCCTTATCATGACAACATCCATCAGTAGATGTTGTAGCAGAATCCATCAGTAAATGCTTTCATCACTACCATCAGAAGCAGCATATAACCTAAAGAAAAACTTAAACACACAAAAAAAAATAAAATCCAAATCACATAAATAATCAGTTAAAAAGAAAAAGTCAGAAATTGGGTTGCCTCCCAACAAGCGCTTCTTTAACATTACTAGCTTGACCCCATTAAGCCCAATCCGGATTTTTGATTTTGGAATTCTTCCTTCCTTCATGACACCAACAAAATCTCACAATTTTCTTGTCAGCAACTGATGAGTCGGTATTTTATTGATTTCACTTAGTTTATTGTGCTAGAATTAATCANGGAATTGTGCTTAATTGTCCGGTATTTTCCCGTTTTCGCTAATAGTGCTTAATTTGACCGGAAATTCTAATTTTAATTAATTTGAATTTTCTGAGCTAATTATTTGCATTATTATTTTCAGGGAAAAATTTGGAAACACAATTTGGGACATTTGGAGGAGACAAAATAAATTCAAGACTCTCCGATTAGACATTTTAAATTTTAATTGTATTGTAATTTTAATTGTTAGAACTTTTTAGACAAACTTTTACTTTGTGGGCCAAATTTTGGAATTTGTTGTTGAACCCAATAGTAAAAAAAATAGACACATGGCACCTAGGGTTTTGGAGTGGACCCCACCCCATTATTTTAGGACACATGGTCTCTTAGAAAAGGAGCAGCCGTCATAATTTTTGGGAGCTTGGCTGGAAACGTTACTTTTTTTTTTCAGCCGTCACTTTATATATGGAGGTTTTGGCTTTTGAAATTTTGGGGGTCTCGACATTTTTGGAGATAAGGAGCAGCACACACTTCTGTTGAAGGCACTTGGTGAATGGCATTGGATAAAGGAGCTGGAACGTTTGTTTTGGGCTGCAGTTGCTGACACACTCCATCCAAGGGGTTGCTACATTTTTCTCTATAAAGGCTTTCTTTTTTTTTCTTTGAACAATGTCTATGCTACTTGATTTTGGTTGATGCACTTTTTAACTAAAGTTAATTCCAGCTGCTGATTTTTATTATGTGAGTTTACTTTTAAAACAAAATTGAGAAAATAACACGGTGATTTATGGGCTTTGGGCATTGATTCATGCTGCTGCTGGAATTTTTGTCAAATTTCATTTGATTCATTGCTTTCAAGTGATGATTAATGTTGTTTAGATAGGAGGGAACGGTGCTGGAAGAGGAAAATATGTCTCAACTTTATTTTTCTTCAAATGAAATCATGGAACTTAGTATGTCACGGCCATAGGTTGATTTATTCGGCCATTTGCAATTTCAATTTAATTGGTAGAGGTAAATGAGGTCAAGTGAGTTGGTAAAAAATTTTGTTGTTTATTTTCTTTAGCTTTAAATTAGTTTGAGTTGTAGTTAGTTGTTTTTCCTTTCTTTAAATTAGTTTTGCATTCGATTTAATTTAACTATATTTAGATATTTGTTTAGTCTAGTATTTGGTTTAGCATTTTCACTCTCTGGACTCGTTTTTTAAAAAATTACTGCAACCACACCAGAGGTCCAAATGCTATGTTTTATATATCACATGAAAGATAATTGAGTCTACTTTCCAGGAAAAAAAACCTCATCTCATTTAGAGCTCTGTAGAAAAAGTTATGGGTAAAACATTGAGCAAAGGTCAGAGTTGTCTAGTTCCAACGTGAATTTTCGTGATTACTGTAGCAGTTTCGTTTTTACTGTTTTAATTTCATTTTCATGCATGGTAAAACCTTTTCAAACCCCCCCCCCCCTTCGTGTCTGACCTAATTCTCGAACCACATTTGGTCCTTGAGAGACGACCTAGGAGTCACTTCCTAGTCTATACTGCATTCTTAATATGCAATCAAATTTGTATGGGCCGCGACAGCTCATCAGCAACTCTAAGGATCCTCAATCTCAAGAACTTCATTTGCTTTGATAGTCTTGACAACCCATAACCTATTCTTGACTTTCAATGGTGTTCCAGGTTTGGGTTCATCATTTTTCACATCAGGGTGTTGGTGAACCAATTCTCTTTTCTTATTTACCTTCTTCATTGTCTATCTTCTTTATTTACTACTAGCAGTCTTCTCAAACCTAAAAAGAGAGGTCTTGATGATCTTGTGCTCCTAGCACGAATTTTATCCTGCATATACTAAAGAACACTGCACTAGAGCACACAATTAGCCCAAAAATAAAAACAGTAAAAGATATATTTTTTTCTTTCTTTTTTTTAGAAAGATAAAGTCTAATCAGTTAAGAATCACATAAATAGAATAGTTATACCACGAGTCCTAGGCAACGGTGCCAAAAACTTGTTAAGACTCCGATAAGTGTACCGAATCGTATCAAGTGATATAAAATGGTAAGACCAAGTATCGTTTTCCCAAGAGACTCAGGGCACTAAATAGTTGTGCTTTTGCTTAACCAATTAAGAATATAAGAACAATATTTTAGGGTTTTTGAATGCAAAGTGCGAAAAAATAAACATGAATGCAATTTGATCAATTGAGGCTAAACAAAAAAGTGAGTGGATGATATTGATAATATGAGATGAATATGTTGTTAGGGTTTAGATTTCACCTAATCACTCTTATGCATAAACGAATCCATCTTCTTCATTAATGTTAATGTCACTTTCTAATTTACCATAATCTCAATGTCTTAGTGAAAAGAGCCTACTCCTAATTACTAGTTTACAATGTCTTGTCTCCCTAGCAATTAATCATGCATTACATTCGCACAGAAGCTTAAAGGCAATCGATCCTCCTATCCCTATGTCTAGGTAATATTGCTCCCGAGAAAATTCTCAAATCGTGATTTGTAAGATATCTCTTGATAACAATCCTAGGGAGAGAAAAGGAGGGTTCTCACATCCTCAAATCGTCCAACCCTAGGAGTACGAAATCTCCTGATATTTACAAATCATAACATCACAAGCATTTGAGCAAAGAAGAATATCTCTAACAATTAATGAAAGAAGCATATATCAATAACAAGAATCAATTCAAATATAAGAGAGTTTAAAGTTTACATCTTTCCCAAGCAACAAATGAGATTAGTTATCCATCGTCAAGGAAGAACTAGGTGTACAATGGAATGGAAGAGATAAAACCCTAGATAGAGTAAAGGAGAGCTGTCACCACCCCCAAATCTGCCCAAAGGGGTGAAAAATGTGTTTCTATAAGTCATCAAAAGATACATTCTCTAGGGTGTCCAAGTCTTTAAATAGGGTAGAAAAATAACAGAAAACGGGTCTAGGCCCAAAACAGATCATAAAAATAACAGAAAAACTGGCCCAAGTCCACGCAAATGGCACTCAATGCTACAGTGCCGCTCAACAGTAGGTGCAACAATTAGAATGACGCCCAACGGTGTCGCCCAGGCGTAAAATAGTGAAAAACTGGTGAGAAAACTGGCGCTTGGCGCTCATTATTGCTTAACGCTGCACTCTGGTTGACTTTTCAGCATTCTAGTTGACTGATTGACTTTCCTGGTTGATTGGTTGACTTTTCTGGTTGGCTAGTTGACTTTTCTGCATTCTGGTTGACTTTTCTACACTGCAACTCCTTGATACTTCAACCCTTCTTTCGAGTCATTCCAAAAACCTACAAAATGAAGGAAATTTAGTAATAAAATCATTAAGTATAACCTCAACTTCCTTATTCACAAAACTAAAGCAAAAACATGAGTCAAAGCAAGTTTCTAAGTCTAAAAGGTTGTATTTAGTATCAAAATTAAGTATAAAAATAACGATTTTTCAACCGTTATCAGGCACGACTTTAGTTAAAAATTGATTCATGCTGAATTGGTCATTCACATGCACTACTTGAATTCAAATCTATTAAAGTTGAAGTTGTCAATTACATGTAGAACTTTACTTAAGGTTAAAGTGGTAATTAATTAAGTTTAATCTCGTTAAAGTCATCAAAAGTGAGTACAACAATAATATTAAGAAGTCGTTTTCACATTTCATGACTTCTTCCCGATGAAGTTGTCAACGCCATATACCACTCAACCCTTTCAATAATAAACTTGAAATGTGACCCAAATGCGTAATTTTTTTTAAAAAGAAAAAGCAAATTCATATACGTACATAAATTGTCTTGTAACTCTCCGCACTTCTCTGAGCCTTAAGTTATACTCCACTCTAACCTCCACCACTCCATCTCACATTTGCATGCTATACTAGTGTGTATTATCTTCACTTTCAAGGTTTGCTAAAATTTGTTATAAATAGCTTTGAACTTTCTTCGTTCTTACTTAATATATTTTACATCTTTGTTAGCTTATTTAAAAATTAAAAATGTCATTTTACATTTACATTTTAACATTTTTAAAAAATCATAAGTTTAAATAGGTATTTTTTAATTTAAATTGAAAAATAAAATTAATTTAAATATTTAGATAGAATGACTTGATGTATAAATTTCAAAAAATTATTTTCAAATATAGATATAAGTTTTAATTAGACTTAACTATAAATTTGGTTTCATTTTGGAGAGGGAGAACATTGCTCCATTTAGAAAAAAACAACTAAAACTCAAATAAGTCAAAATTTCGAATATAAGTACTAAATTGAATACAAACACGGACATGTGGCACCACCATTATCACTGTCATGTAGCACATGGCATGACAATCAGCTAACACATGACAAAAAAATAATAAAAAATATTATTAACTAACATGTGGCATATACAAACACAACATTAACGCCAATCAAACCTAATGAAAAGTATTTTAGCCTATAAATCCATATTGATGGCTTATTCCAATATGTTTGCTCAAGGAGTATTCAGAGGGGTATACTATTGAAACTATTGTTACATAATCAATTTCTTGGACCGAGAGTCTCCTTTTTCGAACAGTTTCTTATTAGTTCCCTTCTTCTCACCTAACCCTTCCAAACGTATTTGCTTACGCGAGTCTCTTAACTCCTCCATCTACATGAATTTGGTCATTCGTTGTCACAAGTCATTCAAATTTTCAGCTGATTACATGTACAAGCTACCAACGAACGACTCAGGTCACAATGCTATAATCATGTGGTGCATGCCTTTGGACTCAAGTTCCTTATTTGAATAGCCACTATTCCAAATCAGTCCATGAACATTTGGAGAAACTCATCTTTCTCTTGCCTAATGTTGACCAGGGCGATGGAAGTCAAATGGTGTGATTAGCTAGTTGCAAACTAAGATTTGAATCTTGATCAAATGATGGCGAAGTAGTTGATGAGTTAATTGACAAACGTATGAACCAATCTAATGTCACCTCCTTTAGTAAGGTGGGAAAGACCTTAAACTAGATGGCATTGTTCGTCGTGTACAATGTCATGTGTTACGAACATACTCACGTGTTCATCCAGGTCAATGGACTCATTATACTTTTCAAACAACAACATTCGCCAATTGTCAGACACTCCATAATACTAAACAAATGCATTTCGGATGTGTCAAACCTGATCGAGACGATGGAGATGTTTACTTCCATTGGTGCTTTCTTGAACTATTTTACGCGATTGCTTGGTTGGTTCAGGCTAGGTGGGAGTGGAAGGTACCAACTCCCTTATTCCTCATTCCCACTTGATTAACGTGTTTTCTTCGCGTAAGGCTTTCAACTCACCCACATATTTTCTTTACACAGTCTCCATTTGTCTTTGTATACTCTTTCATCATCTCCATAGATCTATTTATTGTTCGTCTAATGCTTCCTTTAATATAATGATGTTCCTCATATTTCATGTAGTCATCATATGAGTTTGAGTGCTTGTTAATCCCATAGTGAACATCAAAATAATTCCATTTTCCAAAGGAAATTGCAATTAGAACCATCGAGAAATTTTTCGACATGTCTTTGGGTGCTTCAATCATTACTATTAGAAAGTGGGTTTTGTGGGGTTAAGTTAGGCTTGAAGTCCACTTCTAACATGGTATCAGAGTCGATGGTTTGTCTTGGTGACTGGTTGAGACGAGTATAATGATCCCTATACCAAAAGTCTTCAAAAGGGTATTCAGGTAAGTAAGTTCCGTTAAGATACGAGTTTAGAAAGGGCTACTCGTGGTTGTGGTTAGTTGGGAATGCTTCCGCTGGAGGGGGAGTGTACCTATGTGGAAGGGACTTAGCCTTGAGGGGAGATTGTTGGGAATCCAAGTGTGAGTCTATGTCCCACATTGGATAGAAATGAGAAAGTAGAGCACTATATAAAAATGAAAGACCCATTAACCCATTGCCTTAAGGTTTTGGGTAAGAGTGGTTTCAATCCTTTATATAGTTGGGCTTAGATCTCATGATGTTTGTGTCTCCCCGGTGAACCCCTTCCTTCGATAGACCCAACAGTGCTATCAATCCAACGATGGTATTGTTATATCTCAAAGCAAATATGCACTAGATATTTTGGAGGAAACTGGGTTGATGAATTCAAAACCTGTGGACACACCCATGGATCTTAATATTAAACTTCTACCAAAACAGGGGGAGCCTATGTCCGATCCTGAGAAATATAGAAGACTAGTTGGAAAATTGAATTATCTTACAGTTACTCGTCGTGATATTTCCTTTGTAGTTAATGTGGTAAGCCAATTCCTTAATTCCCCATGTGAAGATAATTGGAATGCAATTATTCATATATTAAAGTACATTAAAGGATCTCTTGGAAAAGGGTTGTTATATGGTTCTAGTAACCATACAAGAGTGGTTTGTTATTCTGATGTTGAGTGTGCAGGATCTCCTTCTGATAAAAGATCTACATCTAAATATTGTCTCCATTGGTGGTAACTTGATATCTTGGAAAAGCAAGAAACAAAATGTTGTGGCAAAATCTAGTGCAGAAGTAGAATATAGAGCTATGGCTTCAGCCACTTGTGAACTTGTTTGGCTTAAACAATTGCTTAGAGAGTTACAATTTGAAGATGTCACGCAAATGAAGCTTATATGTGATAATCAGGATGCTCTTCATATTAGTTCTAATCATGTCTTTCATGAGAGGACCAAACACATTGAAATTGATTGTTATTTCATTCGAGAGAAGATTGTATCTGGAGATATCAAGACTGAATTTGTCAATTCAAGTGATTAATTAATAGATATTTTCACTAAGTCTTTATGGGGACCGAGAATTGATTATATTTGTAACAAGCTTCATACATACGATTTGTATGCACCAGCTTGAGGGAGAGCGTTAGATATATTATCTTTATTTTATATTTATCTTTTATCTTTTAGTTAGTTTGTTATTATTTTTTATTTGTATTTTAGGTTTAGTCCATACTTCTTCTATTATAAATAAATAACCTTATATGTGTATTTAAACACAAGGGAGATTAATCCCAAATATAGTTTTTCACTATATTCAACATGGTATGAGAGTCATGATTAGAGCCATGGTTAGAATATATCCTAGCAATATTTGTTATTTGTTGGGTATATAGTTCTACCTGCTAGAGGACCATCCATTAATGTCTAATCCCACGCTTGAGATGTATATACCTCGACGTGAGGGATTTTAGAAATCTCACATCGATTAGAAATAAGACCAATTCATAGTATATAAATGAATACAACCTTATCTTATAAACCGGTTTTGTAGGATTGATTGTCTTAAAATTCACTTGTAACAATTACCAACAAACAATCAAAGTCGAATGACAAGAAACTAATCCATGGATTGATTGTCGCATGGTTATGTGAGTTCTTGAGAATTTGCCATGTTTTCTTCATTGTAAATTTTCCATGTTCTTTTTCATTGTATTCCATACGAGTTTCTAATTATTTAGTGGTCAGCATAGTACGTGACTAACTACTGGCAAATTGTTAAAGACAAATTAGATATAAATATACACTACAAACTCACTCTCTACACAGAAGTATTGAAACAAGGGAGTTATATACCATTCCAACAAAAGAGACTCCCAACTCTAAACATCATAAGGCCACTCCAAAGCATATTGATGGTAAATAGAGGAGATGATGACAAAAATCGTCGATGGCCAATAGCTCTTGCTCTCAAGGGTTGGGGTGATTTTGGCAGTAAGGTCAGTGCGAGATACTAACATGAGTAACAAAGGAACAGTGAGCTTGGGACCCAGCTCGCTTCCTTGCACTACAGAGATTTGGTGGTAGGTCCGAAGCTAATCAGGCACTCAGAGGTAAAGAAGAAAAAAGGGGAATTGGGAGATAATGTATTGATTTATAAAGTGCATAATAAGTATGTAACCTTAAATTAACCATGAGTTAAGAACAATATTCATAATGGATAATACTTGATACAAGTTGTCATCCCACTACTCATTTTTAATTACTTAATTTCTGTTAATTGAGCAAATGTCAAAAGGAGGGGAAAACTTTGAATTATATATAGATCTCCCATCGCATTGTAAATGATAATGTTAAGATAAAAGGAATTGGGAAACCGTCCTTCAAGTTTCGACAAGAGTGCCCTATATATATGGATAAACATTGCGAATCAAAATTTTGGGAGATGAATGTCCCCCTTTCCAAGGATCATAGCTTACATTCTAACACAAACAGGCACGAACTTGCTTGAAGCATGCATTTATTACTAACCCAAAATCATACAAGCAAAAAAATTCGCAGGGGTCCGTTGATTTGTAGCTGTAAACATTGCTCGATGCTCAAGCTCAGCCATATTGATGATTCTCTATAGTATGTATCTGGTTCGTATCATCCCACCAGTGTTATAATGTCTTCGGCCTTAGAATATCTCTGATGCAACATGGGTTTGAGTTTTCTTTCTACCTACCCTGCCTCTCATATCTTATTTCTCTACTTCTTCAGGAATGATTGCTTTGCCCAGATAAACCTGTTGCATCTCCTCCTTCCAAATCTGTAAAGAGTACTCATACCGTGTGATTCTCCAGATCATATATTCAGGAAAAGAATACGCGAAGAAAATTTTAAACTAATTTTAACTTAAAACCGAGGGAAAATTTGGCAGCTATATATAAACAAGTTAACCATAAATAGTTCATACCGTATCACGGAATTCCAACCGTATGTGAGGAACGTTTGTTCTCTGAATATCATTTCCATTTGGCCCTCTCTTGTAGTATTCCTTACCAATCCAATGTGACTGAAACAAGATACCGATCAGTTATAAAATACTAATCATGTAAAGAGTACGAGATCTGTATTTGTATAAAACATCTTAACAAACTTTGAGGAAGTATATGAATGATTCGTGTAATAAATCCATTAATATAACATATTTATAATTTTAATTTATTTTATATGCTTAATAAAAAAATAAAGAATGAAAAAAAGACACATAGACACTAAACAACTTTTACACAAGCAAGTTTCAGCCTCAGACTCAGTCTAAGAAACCAAATCCAACCCATGAACACTTCTATATATGGAGCTCACTGACCCACATACATTGTGCCCTATATTTAAATAAACAGTTTACAGGAGATTGATGAACTTTTAATTTTTTTCTGCGGAACATGTGTCTAAATTATGTAATAAAAACACTCAAACTAAATAAATACTGAAACATAGCGGAGTTCAGTAAATCATATTGGGTGATATATGACAACTCTAAAGGGTTTCCCTGAATATTTGTCAGGCTAAGAATAAAAAATTATGACTTTAAGGGTGTAAATAATGTAATTCACGAGAATTTTGAATAAGAAATGTACCTTTAAAGCATGCGAAAAACCCGATTGATATACCGAATTCCTGGCTATCTCACATAAATCACAGGAGCTCAACTTCCACACCTGTAAAGAATTATTTCCTGGCTGTAAGCACTGTCTGTTTATATGCTGCATGTATGTGTGTGTGTGTGTGTGTATATATATATATATATATATATAAAGAGAGAGAGAGAGAGAGAGAGAGAGAGAGAGAGAGCTCACAGAAGCAGCTATACTATATTCTTCAACCAATGGTTCCTTTGTCAAGTGAATTTGGAGAGGATCATCAGTAGAAAGCGACACATTCAGACCCCGTAAGAAGAACATGGGGAAAGGATTCCGATGGTAGTCTAAGAATAGGGAGTTATTGCTTAAAGGAGACATTGCCAGCCCAATCTAACAAAAGATATTCAACTAGTTAGCAGCCGCAAATATCACAACCAAGTAATCAATTGGAAAAAATATCATACCTGGGCTAAATAATATAAATATTGAAGCACAGGAGATTTTTTCAAATTGATTCCATGAGCAATGTTGTGAGCAGTGAGAAAGGTTGCTGCAAGATGGTCGATATCACCAGCCTACATCCAATATGACGCCTTAGATATATACTCAGAACATTTATGAACTAGGCAGAATATGTTTTCAAATATATACCTCTCCAGAATGTGGACGGAATTTGATTGTTGTCATTCCCTTTGATTCACGAAGCTGAGAAATACTTGTATTAGTAGGTTAACTTTGTTGTGTCAAAACAAAGCCAAAAATTTCAAATACATATGAAGAAATAGAAGAAAAATCTTGGAATACATATTCAAGGTACTCTAAAGTAACTAGAGAAATGGATAATGACATGACTATATTAAGAAACAACAGCGGTGGAATTAACATTATTTGAGAAATATGTAGTAGAAGTATTATTGGATGAGATTGATCTGATTAACTTGAAAATGCAAATCAAATTAATTAAATCCGCTTAAAGTAGCCTTGCTAATTGTTTTTACCTCAAACGTGAACAATACCAATTGATCAATTTAGTTTTCAATTTAATCCACAACTAATCCATTTGCCCGATTAACCTTTTTTCCTAAAATATTGAAATTATATTTCAAACTTTTCTAGATCTCTCATCTACTCTTGTATTTTTCATTCAGTTTTAGCTTATTTTTTGTGACCACATTTATTTGGCCATGTCTACAATCCAACTCATATACCATACCTAGGATAGAGATTAATAAGATATCAAGATCATTTGAGGAAAATTATAAAAAAGCTTATGATAATTTCTCTATCTTAACCTGAAAACTCAAACCAAATCAATCTCAACTAGATTTGTGTGGTTTGAAGTAGCCGCAAAGATTTTAAAAGTGAATCATACCAACCTATTTAAATGTGGTGGATTTGAATTTAATTATATCTTAATTCTACCCATAAACAGCTTTAGAAATATGCAACACAGCTTATCCTTTTAGTTAAAACAAATTTGTTTTCTTCGTGAAAGAGTTAATAGGCACCCAAAATGATACATATTGTGGAGATAAGTTGCATACCTTGTTTAAGGTGTAAAGATTTGCATAACAGTAATAGACATAGTATGAAAAAGCCGGATTGAACACATTAGTCCATTGTTCAGGTGTGGGCATGTGTTTTGTGGGCCGTCTTTCAGGTTTGCTTTCATCATCCACCAAATCCAACCCAACAACCTAAAGAAGCCAAGAGAATGAATACCATGTAGTACTGGAATAAGCATATGTTTGGTTCAGGTTATCACAGAGAAATAATCACTTGTTTCTTTGAGCTTTGCGAGAGCTTTTGAAAAATAAGCAACAATTTCTCTAGGACTAAGCTGAACCAAGGACTCTACTGCAAAATCAACTTCTGCAAGCACTCAACACCAGTAACCAACTATAAATTGGCAGAAGTTCTGCAATTTCCCAAGTAGAGTTAAAGCCAATTGCAGTCCTCCAATGATGAATACATCAAAATATCAAGTTGGTTCCTTTTCAAGGATAACTTGACTTAGAAAAATGAAGTACCCTTTTGAAATATTTATTAAAGACCAATCATCTTCAAAATTTTGTTTACTTAAAAAAGTTAACGTAGATGAGGAGCACACCTGTTTCAAGAAAACATGCAGCTGGGGATGTGAATCTGGGTCGACAGTAACCTCAAAAAGTGGAATAAAAATATTGTCAAGCATGTTCTGGAATGATGTCACAATTCCCATTTCTTTGTACACATTGTACAACCGCGGAAGCTGCAAGACATTATAAGAACTATTATTAAATTGCTAACAGCAATCGGCCTGCAAATGAAGCCATAAATGGGAAGCAGGAAAGGTTCCCCTAATTTCACTAGATATTTGGCAGTCCCAAGATTGATACATTAGGAACATTGTGCAGATTCTTATAATATGATGGTAAAAAGTGTTTAATTGGCAATTGCTTAGAGAACTAATTTACAGAGGAAAACAACAGAAGTAATACATCGTTAAAATACATGAAAATTAAAACTAATTTTTGTTCTAGAAAAATAAATAAAGCATACCTGAATCAACCAAACAACATTCTCACTGTACAAATCATTATTAACTATCCAACTGGCAAGTTGGTCCCACTCACTTTGCTTCCTACCATATATTGATATTCTATATTCGGCCATCTGTGAATAATTAGGAACAGAAAGACAAGTTAACAAACATCTAATGGGGATAAGCATATAAAAGAAACAGTAAAGAAATGGTAATTTATTGCCAACAAGTGGTCAACATAGGGTCTCATAGTTATAAACATTCTTGCTCCATTCGGTAATAGTAATTGAAAAGCATATAGTGCGATGCAGTGTAGGGATCATCAGTCTCAGTGTCAATGTTTATGTTATGGTAAGCAGTCGTGCAAACATTCACCCAACACCTCAATCCAGGGCGCAGTCAAACCCATAATTGAATAATCACCCATATTGGAACCGTTGCAACTACATCTGTCAGGTGATATTACTGTAAATTCCCATTTTTTACGAGAAGGATCTAAGAAAATACACTGGCAGCCAATTTCAGGTGTCTTTGTTATCTCCAGTTGTTTAAAACCCCTAAGTTTCTCTACTTAACAAACATATATATGGGGATACGCATATAAAATTTGCTAGTGTCCCTCAGTCATCATGAACTATTGGTTTATTAGAATGACAACTCACCCACTTCTTTACGTTGTTAATACCTTGGAAGTAGAGAACCTGCGTCATTGCAGATGCTTTTCCTCTTAGTCAGTATATGACTTCATTGAATCTTTCCATCACTTGAGGGAAAGGATGCAGATTTTACAATACAACTTAGCTAATTGAATTAGGGTTAATGTTTGGTCATCAAAGTTTTCAAGGAGATTATTAGTAGCATTATGTTATTTAGTTATTATATTGTAGTCTTATTCCAAGATATGGTATTTGGCTGTTTTACATCCATAAATAACATGTGGGGCAGATATTTGAGACAGTATAGCTTATTAAAAGTATGATATTGAATACCGACAATCAAACAGTATTAAAAAAGATAAGCACCCCTAGGGAGTATTTTAGAATATGACAATATATTGCCCAGAGAAGCACTCCAAGACTGTCTTACATCACCGACTTAATAGAAAAATGTATATGTGAGATTATATAGAAAATATGCAAGGACTCAAGAAAACACCTGATATTTACTGGCAGCAAGATCTGAAAACACTTGCTTAGTCACCTCACCAAGAAAACGACCTAGTAAAAACAAGTGAAAATGCTTAGATGTTGAAAGCAACTAACAAATATAAACACTAAAAAATTTGATAATAATCTGAGGTCAGTCATCTTAAGGATTTTTTTTGTCTTCATTAATCCCCAGGCGAAATTAGTAATGGCTTATAATAAAACTGTAAAATTGTTTTCAAAGATGACCAGGGCTATTTGAAATTCCAAATTAATAACCTTACTTCAGAGGAGATAGATGAGAATTAAAAGTGTTTGGATTAAGCAAACTGAAGAATAGATGAAGAGAGAGATAAGTAGAACAGATGAAAAATAGTGCAGTGGATCCCACTACATTTTAAAATTATGCCTCTTCACTTCATCTGCTACCAATCACCCAACCTTAATTTTAATATACCATCAACCACTGCAGGTATAACTTGTCTTAAAAAATCCAAACTTGTCTCTTCAAGAATCAAAATGTTCCAATGTCATTAAAAGATTGTATATACAACAATAATAAAAATATTCCTTAGATCAAAGAAAATCATTGAACAAGAGACCCACTCAATCATATGTTCAAATTTCACTTCAATGCCTATATCAATATATGTACAACCCACAAAAATAGCGCATATCCTTGTTTAAAAATTAGTTCAACCAAGGATTTCACAACATAGATGTATGGAAAAATACCTTATTATACCAACATAACTTCTGCACAACAAACCAGTGCATATTAAACCACTCGGCTTGTGCAGGAACCTTTCTACATAGAATATATATGAGTGCTTTAGGGGTATTCAGGGACTCATTCAAAACTGTTTAGTAGATTGTATAAAGAAAAAAGACTGCACAAACCCATAGGATAGTTCTTCCAGTTTGAATGTGATAAAAAAGTAAAAACTTAGGTGTGATAGGACAGTTACACCAAAAATATGTTTACCTTGAATGAGATTGTCCTGTTTTAGAAATATCTCCCTGAGCCTACTTTGACCACAAGGATTGTATTTAAGATTAAACTTATCAAAGCGATGAAAAGTGCTCTTGTCAGCATGAACGTCCAAAAGGTCAACATTGAGATCATACCTGTTAAAAAGAGATATAAAACAAGATTAAGTCCTGAAACATACAGCAATCCAGTTATAAATATATAATAAAAAATCAAATTACCCAGTTAAATCCAAACTCTTGAAGACCTCCTTCAAGGTTAGATATGTACCATCACGAAATATTACAACCTGATCAAGAGTTTGCATAATATGAGTATTCACTGCATATAAGGTTCATAAAATATAATCCACATACCGTAAGTTAAAAAAGTAAGACAATGCATCACGAAAAAGTGATGACAATAAGCCAATCATTTTAAACATATCAGTAAAATATTCTGATCTCTTCATAGGTAATAGGTTATAGTACGATTATACACTAAACTACACCTACAGTTTCATTTACAAGTTTATTTAGTTAGAAAAAGCCAATATGGGCTCTATCTCTTCTGCCTTACAGTTCAATGATAAGATCAGAGAAAGAAAAAAAAAAAAAAAAAAACTGCTGCAATGTATGTTTACATCACAACAACAAAGATTCAAATTATCACCTCATCAGGCTCTTTTCTCAGCTTTGACTTTATGAATCTTAAAAGATGCTTCTGATTCATGCATGCTGAATGGTGGACATGAGTATCAACTTTTCTAACATTATAGAAGTCCCGATGTGGAGCACTTTTCTGAGCAAGAAATTCTCTATCCGCATTTAGCATCAAATGAAGATTGAATTTCTGAAAACATACAGAAATTGTCAAACAACAATTGCTTCTTGTATGCCATAGTTTGTCACTCATTCAATAAATTAGAGATTTACTTGTTCAAGAAGATTGAGCCTGTGATGGCATAAAGTTCTTATATTCCCTGCTGCTATGACTCGAAGTATGTGATGAAGATCAGTGAAAAATGTAGTTGCATCAGCAACAGGAAAAAGCTCTTCGGTTTCTGGGGTAATAGAAAGCATGCATAAGATCCCACCTTGAGCGATGATACAATTATTATGTTTGTCAATAACAAATTCCTTTCTTACTTACCTTCTCTGTTTGGATATACATGAATTACCCCATCTTGCATTTCAAAGTAATGCTGTAGCATAAAAGAAATATAACTAATTTAATCACAGCATATAAAATAGGGATATCCAAGTTTCCAAAGATGGGGAGAAAACTTACGTCAGACTTTCCTTCAGAAGTGTACAAAAATGGATCTGGGTTAGGCTTGGGTGTACTAGGGTCAGATATAACTTCTTTATCCCAGGGAGCAATGGCTTCTCTAAAAATATATCGTTTTCTCATTTCAAGGCATTCTTGAAGAACCACATAAGCTTCAACTTCATCAGGTGATGGAGTCTCTAAACAGAAAAATATAACAATTACAGTTTACTACATGACATTCCAAATATGCAAATATTGTCATCCAATAAGTGTTTGGAGGAGCTGGGTTATATACATCCCACGATAAAACTCATTCAAAGCATTTTATTTGCAGGTAAGAGAATGAGTAACAGCAACATGTCACAGTTCATACCAATAGGAGTAATTTTCAATCTTGTGAAAGTTTCATGCTCTGGCTCTTTCCTCAGAATGTCAGCTGCTATTGGATCAGGCTGCACACCATGCAGGTCACCCGAAACACTATGAGAACGGATCATACTTGGAGCAATTGCCATCTGCTCTCCATTAGCATTAACATGATTAGGTAAAGCCTCAAACGGGATTTTACCTTCTGGCCCCTACATATAGACGATTTCAGTTTAAACTCAAATATCCTTTGAGTTTTTTAATTTAGTATATACAACACTGCATCATGCAATGATCAAAGCATAGTGAAAGTGCAATGAGAAAAGGCTAGATTAATTCCAAGCGCTCGGTTGTACACCAAGGGCAAGGAGGCATTAAGAAAGTAGAGAAATAGAAACACAGAAAGTTACTTGTCATGTCAAAAGTAAACCTCTTCTTTATGTAGAATAGAATGAATGATAGAATTAATTTAACAAGTGCATTACACCCTTACAACATTCCCATTTGTGTGCAGATATGAAGTATCCAATTTATCTTTGTCTGTCATGTTATCTTCGTCATCTGATTCTTCTACACTTTCAAAGGCACTAACACTTGCAACAGGGGACTTGGGAGAAGTTGGTCTTAAAAGGCTTCTCTTAAAGGAACCAGATTGTGTCGACTTTCCTGTTAGAAACATATCTAAAGTCATGAAAAACATTAAGATGAACACTTTCAAGCAGACATTGGCCGTACATATGCAGGTCATCATAAAGATGAGCAGTATAATCCGACAATTGCCATAAAACCTTTCCATAGATTAAAAACCTGAATGATTCATTGCCTATACATGTGCCCGTAAGGGCATCAGAAAGATGTGCAGTCTAATGCAACATTTTCCGTAAGAACCATTCCACGGATGAAATTCAAATGAATTTAAAGTATAACTTAATTATGGGGACACTGCAAAGGTATATCAATAAGAATTGAAGAAAAAATAAATAAATAAATAAACCAATTTTCTAAAAGATATGATGATCATCCAATACTTTATAATTTAATTCCTAGCTGGTTTAGCAGAGGGAGACGAGTCCAGGAAGACTGATCAACTAAATTATTCCAGGTGGACAAATTATTTAAGTGTTTTAGGGAACAATAACGAGTTCAGCCGTTAAATCATATCAAATGTATTGGTCGACGCCATCTGCCTCACTCCAAAAGACAAAAGAAATGAACTGAAATCAAGAAAACTCATTGAAATATAAATTTCTGATAATAAGAGGCGAAAATAGGTAAAGAAGCTCAGGTCCTTAAACTCCAGTTTCCTGAATTCTTACGAAGAGACTCGTCTCCGTCCTGCAACATCCTCACTTCTCCCGTCTTATTTTCTTCCCAACTAAAAATTATTTATAATCCTTTCCCTGGTCATGTGAATTTTTCTGTAAGTCATATATGACAGAACCGAAACAAACCAAAACTAGTACCAATTATAAAACACACTATGGAAAAAGAAACCCCGGAATCAATTCCTTCTAATGCATTTCAAATTGACTTAATTCCCCATTTCATCGCAAACAGGAAAAATTTCCACACTCCTTAATTAGAAGTTCTCCACACTGAGCACGAACAAACACAATCCAACACCAAATAAGTACCATGACACAGCTCAACTCAACAATCTCAACAAACATCAAAATCCACCAAATCACAAATAATCATCGATTAGACCTGAAAAGTTTCACCACAACCATACCTTCACGGAGCGTGTGCAGCCGCGGCAGCCCCGGCGGAATCCCATCGACGTGCACCGTTCCGTTCCGCTTCTCGTCCCCGTCAAACCCGCCGGAGATCAAGGTGACATCAGGCAACGACGCCGAGCCGCGCCTGTACCCTCCGTTTCCCCTCCTCCTCGAGGTTCCCCGGCGCTTCTTCAAATGCGCCGGCGGTGATTCGGCGTCCGAAGCGCCGCCGCCCTCAGCCTCACGCTCGACCGTCCGCGCGAACTCCAGCAGCTGCGCGAGCGTCCTGCGGTGCATGTAGTACGCCGACACGGCCACGACGGAGGCTCCGACGAGCGCCGCCAAGGCCAAATGCACGGCGTGTGCGTCCATGATCAATCTGTCTCTCTCCGCCGGGTTTCTCTCTCTATAACAGAAAACCAGAATACGATAACGTGTACGTTGTGAAGAGAGAAGAAGATAAAAGGGGATAACGAAAAACCCTACTCTATACAGTGAGTGAAAAGTGTGAAGGCACTGGGCGAACTCTCTGTTAAATGAAAGCAGGTATTGGCTCGCTCTCTGCTATTTATACACAAAAGACGCGACACAGACGACGTGGATGGATGGATACCCTCTCTCTCTTACTCTTACTCTTTCTCTCTCTCTTTCTATGCAAATCAGATATACAGAGAGAGAGAGATGTAATTATTAGGAGTAGTTTTAAAAACTTAAGCGCTTTCCATTTGTTTCTTCGCAAATTTCACTTTCAGCTTTTTGCTCCTGTGGGGGAATAGTTTAAAAATCACCAAACCAACCAAAAAGATAACCTCACTTCCAGCCACTTTTTCCGTCCAAATAACTTTTTCACCGTGATTTTTACAAATTAATTAATAATACCTTAAATAACTTTTTTTCTTATATAGCCAGCACGGACGTGGGGGAACGTTAGTGTATTGTACATATAAGTTCCACAATTTACATACGTCTACTTCACAAAACTCAATTTGCTGAATTATATGTATGACTAGGTTTTCCTCATATCTTGGTCGGCATCAAATTTTATATTAAATCGTCATGTCAGCCTTTTTAATTAAAATTCTATTAAAATATTTTTTATATTATTTTATGACATATTATTTGATTTATTATCAGATTATTCATTAATATCTATCTTACTTAAATAAATAAATAAATATATATATATATAAATATATATATAAAAATAAAAGGAGGTGTGTTATAATTTCACATCAATAACATTATATTTCCCAGTTATATTTCCGTTACATCGTTGTTTATTTAAGATTTCATATTTAATAGCGAAACACAAAGATATAAAGATCGACTTAAAGTTCAACTACAGGAAAAAAAATACAAATAAATATGTATCCTAGTTCGCCACTAAAATACTAACATGGAATTTAAGAAATAACAGTAAAAATCAATGTATAAATAAAATGTTATCCTCTACTGTAATACAGAAGACAAAATTATTAAGTATCATAGCTAAATTTACACATTTAGAAGAGCAAAAAATTTATTTAATTAATTAATAAACATATTATTTCGGAAGATATTTTGTGACACCGAAATACTAACATTTTTTGACGTGTCTTTTTTATTTGCGAATGTCTAGATAGTCTGAACCACATCACTGTATTTTCAGAGTAGTGAAATATGAGTAAAGCATGAGTAGAATGTAAATGGAGTTTGATGGGTAGGTACTCGCTTGTGACCCTGACTCTCTATTTATAATAAGTCTATATAAACAACTTATTAGTTGCTAAATATTTTTAAATAAATATTCTTGATTATCCTTTAATTATTTTATCTTCTGCTTATCAATATTTTCAATAACATATTCTTGATTATTTTATATCTTTAACAAGATATACCGTAACTGCGATTATGATGTAGACATATTTTTCTAATCATATTTTATAATCGACTTAATAGATTACTTTTAATATAAATTTCTGTTAATCAATTTTATATACCTTGTAGACATATTTTTCTAATCATATTCTATAATCGATTTAATTGGTTATTTTTAATCTAAATTTTTGTTAATCAATTTTATTTACCTTGTAAACTAAGAAGTAAAAGATACTTACCAGAAAATAAAAGGGAATGTATTATCCTACTTTAGTCCTCGTAATTTTAGGAATGTTTAATATTGATTCTTATGAAAATTGAATATTTAATTACATTTCTTCAGTCTGTGAAATTGACCGTTGGAATTTAGGTATACATTTTGTTATTAACGAATAGCTTATATTAACAGTAAATCAAATTTGTATAATTTTAAGAAAATATAGGACTAAATATGAAGTTAAATTTTTACTATCATAAAGTAAAAATTAAAAGTTTACAATATTACAAAGATAAAAGCATATTTAGACTTTTTTTATTTTAGAAATAATGTAAAAAATTACTATAAAATAAAGCGAAACATGTTTCTTTTTATTTCATCAAAATTATTTTATTTTTTTTAATTAATGTCAGAAAACTTATCATCATCATTTTTTTTTCATTTGCAAAACACAAATTCTCCAAGCTAATTTTAGTGATCCGAGTTCAGTTCTACTAATATCATGGAAGTGGTTGTTATAAAAAAAATGAATATGAGTCTATAACAGCTTTATACTCTTTTCTTTATTTATTTGAAAGCTACCCTGCAGAGATTGTTCTTTTGGATATTCGTGGAACAAACTTTGGAAACTATTTGGTGAATATTATTAGTTATGTATTACTCATTTTAATTAAGCGATTATTCCTTAGAATATTCGTAAGAAAATTAAAAGATATTTATTTAATACATTAATGATATATATATAAAAGTATTTATCCCTTATTTATGATTAATTAAAAAATTAATAAATTAATCAATATACATGATTTTTTCCAAAATAATCACAAACCATTATAAGCGATGATAATTATTTTTTTAATAATTACTTATTAAGTAATACACCAGAAAAAAAAAATTTAAACTTGATTTTAGATGTATACTTTTGGACTTTAAAATCATGTTGTCATATTTGTTTTGGCTAAGACTGAGCTTAAAATACACAGGGGCATTCATATTTATTCTTAGCAAGATTTTTTTAGAGTAATTTATGTGAATTTGAATTAGTGTATTTAAGATTAACACACATAAGTGATTATGGTATAAAATAGTTATGTCGTTCTTTTAAGATTTAAAAAATGGAAAATCACTTCCTTTTCTAAAAGTAATTGATTGTGTGAGAAATTATTTCAAATATTTGAATACTATAACCAGATGTATAATTCTATTCTACTTATTATTTTAAAAATTTTAAACAAAAACATAAAAAGATTATATTTTCGAAAGTGAATTTTAATAAAAGAAACTTATACAAATAGGTCTAATAAATGTGATAAGATTATGTCAAGTCAGTTTATTAATTGAATAATATTTTAATCCAATGAATTCTGGAGCAGTAAAATAAGAAAATGTAAAAGTTAAATAGGAATATATTTTACATAATTTATTTTAAAATAGATAATATTATGTTAATTTGATTAGATAACTTTTTTTATTAATTATGCATGGTTATTAACAAATTAAAAGATCATGTGATATCTGAATTGGTTAAGACCACTTAAAAGATAAATTTGTTTTGAGAGCAGGTTGTTTGAAAAAGGCAATGTCATCTAAAATGTCGGTTTTTCTGTTCCTTGTGTCTTTGATGTCTTATGATGTTTCAAACAAAATAAGAAAAGGATACTTAAGGTTTGAAATCGGTGGTCAAATTTATTATTGAAATAAGTAGAGAAATTGAAAATTAAAAAAATAAGTCCCATATAGATTAGATATAAAGTCAAATTATAATATATAAGTGAGGTGTAAACCTCATTTTATAAACTAATTTTGCGAGATTGAATTAAACCTTAAACCTAATTTCTAATATGGTATTAGAGTCATGATTAAAGTTTATCTTCGTGTATTGAAAGTCCCACATGATTACGCAAAGGCCATACATGCACAGTCTAGATAATCAAATGGGTGGAAAGCAAAACAATTTAGATTGACGGTTTTTTAACCAACAGGGTCAATTTGATTTTAAAAATAAACATTTAGGTTACCTTTAAAAAAAATTACCTACAAGGTTAAGTCATTTGTAAACACGACTTTGTTTTGGAAAAGTTGTCATGTCCATCAACGACTTTTGATTATGAAAGTAAAGTTGTAGGACCAGATGATTGTATGTTAAAGTCCTTAACCTGAACACTAAATTTGATTAACGCTAATTATACTTAATAAAAAATTATCATTCCCTGTGACAATTTCAATTAAAATTTTCAGAAAAAATATATAATAGAACTTCTGTTAGAAGTTTCAAGTTCAATGAGATTAGTTTTTGAACCGAAGTCATTAATGGTGTCTATTTTTTTTTTAATATTTTTCTTTATTGTCTATTTTTGTTACACGAAAATGTTTGATTTTCAATTTTGAGTATTCAAATGTATAAACCCTTAACTAGAGTTGTCAAATAGGCCCTATAATAGGTCTTGGCCCTAGCCCATGTGGGTTGGGGCCAAAAAAGTCCATAGGGCCAAAAATGCCCCTTACTAAAAAAGCTCCCAGGGCTAAAAAGCCCCAAAGTCCTGTGGGTCAGGGCCAGCCCATGGGCTTTCTGTTTTACAAAAAAAATTAAATATCCAACAATAAATTGCATTTTTGCAAAGAAAAGGAACATTTATGTTAAGTGTTATAACTTGGAAAATACATGTAAGCATACATGTAAGCATCTTTCTTTTACTTTAATAAATATTTTTACATAATTATTAATTAGAAAATAATAAATAGGATTTCATATTTTTCATCC
>NC_028359.1:19238717-19259151 GCF_000741045.1 Vigna radiata var. radiata | reverse complement strand
TCATACCTTTAATATTGAATATTGAGTCTTTCCTATTTAAATTCATGAGAAGTAAAAAAAATAATTATACGTAAAATAATTAAAATAAAAATTGTATAATTTAGAGAGAGTAAAATTACAAAAGATTATGTATATATAAATTATATTAGTTCTAAAATTTAATTTGAAGTTTTGAACTAAACCTAAAATTTAATTAAAGTTTTGGAGTGGGGCTAAACCCACTTTAACCCTGACCCTAACCCACTTGAGAGGGGATTTTGGGGGTTGGGGCTTTTTTCTGGCCCCCTACTTAAGGGGCTTCTTAAAATAGGGCTTTTTCAATAGTGGGTTGGGGCTGGCCCTGGGGCCATGGGTTAAATTGACACCTTTACCCTTAACTGGGAATATAAAAAATAACTTCTAAATTTTTTTATTGTCTTTGATCTTTAGTTTTTTTTATTATCATTTGAAGAATCTTTATTTTGTTTAAACAAATTTTATTATCTTTCAGCAGTTCAACAGTTGAATATTTAATAAGTTTTCTTATATCTTTAAAACATTTTTCTCTCATCATACACTTAATTATGCATGTTTTTTTTAAGGATTTCTTTTAATGGAGTATCAAACTATCTATAAGACACTCATTTGCTCATTTTTACTTCTTTTTAATATTTTGATTTGTTGATTATTTTGATCATATAGAATATTATTGGGATGATTTTTATATAATTCTATGTTCTATAATGTGTTCTCTCATAATAAAGGTCAATTTGAGAATTATAAGATTAGATGAATCAAACATAATTTGTATTTTATAATTAATCAAGAACTCATAATATTTTTAACAAGAATACAAACTTAATAAGTGAAAATCAATTATATAGGTAGTGTAGAAACAAAACTAACAAATTAATTTAATACAAACATATATTTCTATGATTCATGGAACTATTCCTCATCAAGGAAAGTGTTTCACTCAAGCTCAAAGATATATAGTGAGGTATTAGTGTCTCTTTCACTCTACTATCACAATGTCACATAAATCAACTTTGTCTCATTTAACCAACATCAAACACACTCACAAGCAAGATATCATCACAAGGACTTTTCAAGGCTCGTAATGTGGTTGGACTAAGAAGAAAATTTTCTTTTTCAAGTCAACAAAATTCCTTGAGTTAAGAGAGTAAACAATTCATAATTTCATCATTTAACACCAAACTCTCTTTCTCTTTCATTTGAGAACCCATTCCCAACTTACTCCCAACTTTTCATTCACTAAGCTTAACCTTATTTCTTTTCCTTCTTTTTTTTTCTTTTTCTTTTTCTTTTATTTTGCTCAATGCTCTTTTTCTTTTTTTTATTACTTTTCAAATTCCCAACAACCCCAAACTTAAGCCATTCTCCATTACCATTCATACAAACTCAACTCAACTCAAGGTAAGAATTTCAAAAGGATTTTTTACATTTTTAGGCTCAAGGTTCAAAGGATAGAACAAAACATTGTTCTTTGTTGGTTTAACATATTGGCATTGGCTTATATGGGAAAGAATAGATGTCTTTGATCATTTGTAACATGCAAGCAAGTGGTTCAACATAGAAACTCAAGCAAAACCAATTATGATTTCAAAGTAATAGCATTCAATCAACAAAACTCTGAAGTCCAACCTCTCACAGGCTAACTCGAGTTTCAAAATTAGATAAACATCCCGCCCAGCATATCAATCACATTTTAAATCATGCATTTGTTTCAAACAATAATGAGCAATCACTTGTCTGTGCTTAAAAGCTAGACCAATTATCATCTCATCATCAATCAATACAATCAAGCAACACAAGACAATATTACTCATCAAACAACACAATCACACCATTGTAGTACTACTCATTTAAACTAAGTACAACAGAACTAAAAGTTAAAACAGAATCAAAATAGAGTTCAAAAAAGCATAAACATAAAAGAAAGCGACAAATCTTGTTCTAATCACATCCTAGCATCCCTCAGTAGATGTTATCCTTCGAATCCTTAACCCCTGCTATCATCAGAGTCCTCATTATCGTCTTCATCTTCTTCCTTCTCCTCTTCCTCTTCATCTTCATCCTCATCTTCATCATCATCATCCTCCTCCATGGCTGCAGCTCCAAATGCTCTAGCTCCTCCACTAGACTATGCCGAATTAGTAGGTCATTCAACACGGGCTCTGAAATCCTCCTATGATATGAACTGACGCTCAAGGAAAGCAGATGTCAGGGTCATTAGTAACTCATGTTCGCCTATATACAATGCCTCCATCCTAACCTCCATCAAAAGACATATACATGTCCCGCATCTGAAAAGGAACATCATCATGAGCCTGATCCTTTTGGGCCTGTTGTGGTGGTCTCCTATGGACCTTGGGAGGCTGCGGCGTTGGCACTGGCAATCCCTCCTCATCCAACATGCTGTTGAGAAACAGGTAGGCTTCGTTTTACACCAAGAGGGGAGGGTGAATTGGTGTTTGTTCAAAAACAAAATCTTTTCGCAATCTTTATACAAATATGCAAAGCTTTTTTATATTTCTTGAAATGCATGTAATGAAAATTTCATGCAGCGGAAAAACGCAGTTGACTGCTAAACAAACAAAGTCGACTGGAAATAAAGAGTGTAGGGATAGAGAAAATCAAACACTAGTTTTTATACTGGTTCGGCTAACAATGCCTACATCCAGTGTCCTTCCAACCCAGGAAGCAAATGCACTATAATGGTTGCGGTTTTTACAACAAGGAATTTATAGAAGCACCACGCAAAAATATAAATCTCCTCTCTAACCCAAAACCAAAATATAGCTGCACAACAAAACCAGAATTGCAGCAAGAATCCCCTCTTCTACAATTTGAACCCACGTCGAACAATCCTCAACGTGTAACCAGCACTCTTCACAAGATGCCAAGCCTATCACAGGAGACTTCATAGGTTGCCAAGCCTTCAATCAACACAGCAATCTTCACAGGATGTCAAGCCTTCAAAGATCAATCAAGAAGCACCTTCCTCGTGCAGATTATGATCAAGCAGTTAGCGCAATTGACTTCTCCCTTTGAATCTCTCTCAAGAAAGATCACCACGGTCTTCTTGGAGAATTCTTGGAGCTGTTAAAACAGAGAATTCAATCTGAAACAGGAAAATAAAAATGTCAGATCATCAAAAGTCACAGAACAACTTAGGTTCTGTCTATTTATAGTTTTTTGTTAAACAAATTGCTTCTCAGTCGAATAGCCTACTAATTTAGTTGACTGTATTAAAACAATTATAACAAACAGTCAACATATAGGCTCTCAGTCAACGAAATTCAACACACATTTATTGCAGTTGACCAAGTCATCAATGCTTAACTAACTTTTGAAAAATATAGTCGTTGGAGCGTGTAAGCATAACAGAATTCCAAACTGATTAATAACACAGTCGAATATGCAATATACAATGTCGACTGACACATGTAAAAACACTTTGAAATTCTTTTCAACTCAAAATCTCACATAGCACTGGTTCACAAAATTTGTACAAAGATTTTAGCATAGTCAAATCCATTATAGGTGTATTCGACTGGACTAGAACTTTGTCACAACAAATATAAGTTCATAAAGGTGCTTGTGATCTTTTACTTCTAGAAATGTGAAATAAAATGTTTTCAATCAATCAGTTCATATTCCACACAATTAATCATAGGAACATACATCACCGTACATCAAAACATGTTCAACAGATATGACAGTTTATCCAGAAGACGAACATGTAATGCAACAACATGTGTATTGTTATTAAGCATTGTGTTGTCATCATCAAAAACTAGTTTGATATAGAGTTTGTGTTGTCAAAAATCTCAACACATGCAGTATTAAGTGTAATAGGAGGCATTTATGTCCTTCCGTGGTCTCTTAAACGGAGGTGTGGAGGTGTTCACCCCTACTATCTCACAAAGGTGTGTGATGAGTGATGGATGTCCCATAGGAGATTTATTACTTACAGCGTGAGAACATTGCTTAATATCATTTGTTATCACTTGCCCCACATTGATATTTAAACCTTTGAGGACATAATACAGGAAGAGACTATGTGTGTTATAATGTCTGACACATGAGAGCATGATTGGATATTAACATGTGTGAATGCCATCCAATACTTCGCCAAGGTGGTTAGATAAGATCTCCTAATATGAATAGGCGTATCTTGCCTATTCCTTTGAAAGTGACCCAAAACTCTTTCCACATCAGCATAATTAATATCCTTTTCCATTATAGATGCAAACTAGCACTGATCTCCAGTCCATTTAGTTTCTAAAAACCTGTTGATAGTAACAACATTATATGAGATCCTTTTGCCCCTCACATAGCTGATGTATGCTTCTTGATCAACACTGAATGCCCTTGCATTTGTGTAGAACTCCTTCACTACAACAATGTTGGCAGGTGTTGGATAGGAAGCTAAGTTCTCCCATTGTCTTCTTCAAAGCTCCCTCTCAAATTGAGGCGCCATAAGAGGTATTAATCCTACTTTCCTACTTTCATGTATATGTGAAAGGAACTTGTTGGAATAAATTTGTTCCTTCCTTTTCCTTCCCCTCTCTGTGTTTGTTGCAATTGTCTTTATACGATTGGAGCCCAATGAAGATGCCATATCTGCACCAAAAACATACACAACACATACTACTAATGAGTCATCTAAAATAACAATTCAATCCATCACATACTTATTATAGGTCACATATATGCTCTCTCATGTCACAACACAGTTCATACTCTCAACAGTGTAAGCAACAACATCATCCACACATCAGGCATATACATCATTCTTCATCAAAAATAAACCTTTCAAGAGCAAAAATTGAAAATGCAAAACACCTACTTGGATGGAGATCAAAACTGTGAAAGATGCACAAAGATATTGAGAAAGTCTAGGTTTTGAATAAACCCTAACAACAATGACTTGCAGACCACCCCAAACTTGAATGTATGGAAGCAAATGTGAGTGGAGATGATGATTTTTGGTAGGGGAAAGAAGGAGAGAGTAAGGGAGAACCCTAGGGTGAGTGTTGTGTGCGGCTGGAGAGTGTACAAGTGAAAAGTGAGGGTCAAGTCGTGCCTATTAGGGTTAGAGGAGTAGGATGGGCCTAATCACATTGAGCCCAAAAAGCCATATGGACAAACCCACATTCTGGCATTGAACGCCCCATCAAGAGGGCGCTGAGCGTGACACGATAATTCAATCCTCCTTTCTTTGCTTGCCCTGGGCATCTCTAAGCAGGAGTCCCTCAACTTCAACTCAAATTTTTCTTATTTTTACACTTTTCTCCCAACTCACACTTCACAACTTACAATTAATACAATTAAAACTCCCTACACACATCATAAACATCCATCTACCAACACATCTCAGATGCACACTAGATCATAATAAACACATAGCCAAACCAACCATATAACTTTAAAACAAATAACCCTAAAAACTAAGTCCAACTCAAATTAAATTACATCAAAACCTAATTAAATAAACCAATTAAAAATAAGAGTTTTTAGGACACTGGGATGCCTCCCAGCAAGCACTTGTTTAACGTCATTAGCTTGACACAAATAAGCTCAGGTCAAATCTTTAATGTTGGTGTTCCTCTTGCTTTCATCACACCAACTCATTTTCAGCAACTTCTTATTCACCATCTTGAATATTCTTGAATATGGAGCTTCGATTTATATAACTTCATTCGCTTTAATCTCCTTCACAACCCATAACCTTTTATTGTATCTAATTGGCATACCAAGTTTTAATTCTTCATCTTCAAGCACCGAGTCTTGATGAACTAGCTTCCCTTTACTATCTTTCTCCTCTTCCTTTACCTATGAAAAGAAACAATTTTTACCTCCCTTGACTGATTTAACAGCTTGATCAGATGCACTAGTCACTGATGGATCCTCCTCTACAGTTTTAGGACTAGTCTTTTTCACTTGAATCAGCTGCTCATCATTGAAGACATTAAAAGTTACCTCATCATCTTGGTCTTTCAGCTTCAACACTCCTTCATCTACATCAATGACAGCCTTAGCTGTCTTAAAAAATGGTCGTCCAAGAATGATAGGAATCTAAAAATCTTCCTCCATCTTCATTACTACAAAATCCACCAGGAATTTGAGTTTATCAATTTGAACCACAACATCTACCACTAAACCATAGGGCTTCTTGGTAGATCTATCTACCATTTGTAACACCATCTTTGTAGGTTTAACCTCAAGACCATCAATCTTCTTCAACACAGATAGGGGCATCAGATTAATGTTAGACCCTAAATCAATTAGAGATTTCCCTATATCATAATTCCCAATAGTGCAAGGAATAGTAAAACTTTCCGAATCTTTAACTTTAGGAGGAAGTGTCTTCTGCAAAATAACACAACAATCACCCTGTATTTCAATTGTCTCCTCATCTAGATATTTCTTCTTTTTTAGGAAATTTTTTCAAAAATTTAGCAAAATCAGGAATTTGTTGTAATGCATCAGTCAATGGAATTGTAATCTTCGATTTCTTGAATATCTCTTTAAAACACCCATATTGTTTCTCTTTATCCTTCCTAGTATAAATCTTAGGATAAGTAAGAATCTTCTCAATTTTTCTTTCTTTTCTCTCGCCCTCTTCTTCTTATTTTATCTCCCCCTTTTTCTTCTTTTTTTCTTTTTTCCTCGCATTCTCACCTTTTATCTCTTCCTTCACTTCTTCTTTTTCAATCAATTCAACCTTTTCTTTTCTCTCAATCTTTTTCTCATCTCCTCTCTCACCACTTACGCTCATAATATCATTACACTCCTCTTTAGGGTTAACTTCAGTATTAGCCCCAAATTGCTTTTCAGAGTTATCCTCCAACTTTTTAGCCAGTTGGCCAACCTATATTTCCAAATTCCTTATGGTAGCTTCAGTTCTTTTTTTATTGGAAATAGAGACCTGCATAAATTGTTGGAGTGTCTCCTAGCTTTGCAGTTCTTTCACATAAAGAGGGTTGTTATTGCCATTGTTGTTGTGGTGGTTTATTGAATTGTCCGGCTTGACCTTGACCCATACTTGGGTGAGGTTTCCACCCTTGATTGTATTTACTTGGGCGGAACTGATTACCCATAAAATTGACTTCCTCTTGGGTATTAGATGGCATAACATATTGACCATTAATATGATCTCCTCCACATAGCTCACAAAGTTGTTGTTGAACTTGTGAGACATTCTACAACTCCTTTAGCAATTGAGAGATTTTCTTCATCAAAGTCTCTAGTTGTTGAGTCATAATCTTATTTTGTGCCAACAGAGCATCTTGAGATTGTAATTGTAGAATTCCTTTCTGTTGAAATTGAACTCTCTTTCACTATGCATCTCATTATCATTGGTAGCCATGTTTTCAATCAATTCATAGGCTTCCTCTGGAGTCTTGCATTTGATATTACCTCTAGCTGAGGCATCCAACATCAATTTCGTCTATGAGCTAAGTCCTCCAAGGAATAGAATGACTTTTGTTGGTTCATCAAAGCCATGTGTATGCGTCTTCCTCAATAAGCTTTTAAATTTATCCCATGCTTAACCTAATTTCTCCTCCAAGCCTTGTCTAAAAGAAGAAATTTCTTGTTTACCTTTGTTTACTTTCGACTGTGGGAAATATTTGTTCAGAAACTTTACAACCACAACTTCCCACTCAGTAAATTTGTTCTTTGGAAAAAAAGTTCAACCACATTTTAACATTGTCTACCAAAGAGAAAGGGAACAAGCTAAGTCTAATAGCTTCATCTAGCACGTCATTGATCTTCACTGTATTGCATATCTCGTTGAACGTGGTTAGATGTTCATATGGATTTTCATGTGCCAATCTATTAAATTGGTTGATCTTTACTAATTGAATGAGAGCAGGCTTCATCTCCATATTCGTAGCATTAACCCTCGGCCTTGGCGATGTTATTAAAATGATGAGGGCCAATAATTGTTACATAATTTGTCAGGGTATGTCTACCATTATGCTCTTCAGCCACATCTTTCGTGTCTTCGTCAGATATTTAAGGTGAAGGTTGTTGAAGCGTCTCAAGAAAAGGGAAAAGTTCTCTGGATGTGTTGATTCTTCTTCTTCTACTACTTTCGTATAATCCTACTGTTAAGATATCAGCAAGTGCACCGAATCGTATCAAGTAATATAAAATGGTAAGACTAAGTATCATTTCCCAAGAGATTCACGACACTCAACAGTTGTGCTTTTGCTTAACCAATTAAGACTTTTAGAACAATATTTTGGAAGTTTTGAATGCAAAATGAATAAAACTAAACATGAATTCAATTTGATCAATTGAGGCTAAACACTAGAATGAATGGATGAGATTGATAAAATGGGATGAATATGTTGTTGGGGTTTAGATTTCACCTAATTACTCTCATGCATATATAAGAATTCGCCTTCTTCATTAATGTCAATATCACTTTCTAAATTACTTAAAACCTGATCCCTCGGCGAAGAAAGTCTATCCTTAATTATTAGACCACAATCCCTTGTATCCCTAATAATTAATTTTGCATTATGAATAGAAACTTAAGACAACCAAAACTCATATCCCCATCCTTGAGCAATACTGCTTTTGGGGGAAATTCTCCAGATCCTGGTTTCTAGGTATTTCTCAATAACAAAGAAAACCAAATATAATAAACATTGAGCAAAGGAGAAAAACCCTAACAATTAATGAAAGAAGCATATATCAATAATAAGAATCAATTCAAATACAAGAGAGTTTAGAGGTTAAATCTTCCCTAATAACAAATGAGATTAGTTCTTCATCATCATGAAGAAACTAGGTGTACCATGGAATGGAATGAAGATAAAACCCTAGAAAGAGAAGAGGAGAGCTCTCACATCCCCAAATCCGCCCCCCAAGGGGTGAAAAACGTGTTTCTGTACTCAAGCCATCAAGAGATATCAACCTTAGGACGTCCAAGTCCTTAAATGGATCAAATAAAAAGTCCAAGCCCACGTTGTCGGCGCTCAACGCCCCAACTTAGGGAAGCCGGGTGAGCTTGTGAGGGGATGACGCTCAGGGCCCCTCAAACAGTTCTGAGGCGTGCTGTGACACTTGAAGTCTGGCTCTCAACGCCCCTAGAGTGGCGCTCAGAGCTACTTTTTCTGGGTTCCACCGCTCAAGAGTACAAACTGGAGCTCAACGCCAGCGCATCATTCCAGCACTCTCATTTTTGTTGTTTTATTTGTCCTTCTTGAGTTCCAACTCCTCAATACATTTGCTCTTCTTCCAAATCATACCAATAACCTACAAAATTAAGGAAATTTAGTGATAAAATCATTAAGTATAACATCAATTCTCTTATTCATATTGTGATTGTCACATTTGACATTTTGTGTTGATTGTTGCATACTACTGTGTTTGTAAAGTGATCATATATGTGTATGCACAACATATGTTTTGGAAATATAAAAACCACATGCATAAAAGCATATTTGAATGACTTAATTGATTACAGTGTTGTGATAATCAATTAAGATCATCAGACAACTTGAGTTTTAAACTATGCCAAAACAACTAGTTTTGAATCGATTACATTAGTTGCTAAATTGATTAAAACTCGTGTGTTTGCACATATCTTTTTCAAATTTGCTGTGATGAGTTTTAGAAAGAAAAGTTTTCAAAAATCTGCTAAGTGTTAAAGCTTAATCGATTACATGGATTATGTATTCAATTAAGTCTATTAAGATTTGAAAAATGTTTTGTGCTTGTCATAATTGTTATAACGGTCATATTTTTAAATGTGTTGACTAAGCATTTAATGAGACTCGATTACATTAATTGAACATTCAATTATGTGTTTTGACTATTGTTCGTCTGTTACATGTGTTTAATGTAACCGATTACATTAATATATTGTGTTATTGTTCCCTGTGCGTGTGGCCAGGAAGAAGAAGGAGGAGTTCTTTATACTTTGAGAGGTGTCTCAAAGGGGTGACTGCAGGAGAGGATTATTCTTGTTGTAGGGTTTTGTTATTGGCTATATTAGATTAGTGAGTTGGAGATATTGTTTACATTTTGACAGATTGGTCGCTGTAAAGTCTTGTTGTAAAAACTCATATCTTTATAGTGCAATTGGCTTTCAATCTCAGGTTGATTGAAAGGATACTAGATATAGGCATTGAGGCCGAACCAATATAAAAATTAGAGTTTGATTTTCTTCTCCCTGTCTCTTCACATAATTGATTACGTACTGTTATTAATTGATTACCCATTCTGTTACATTACATGCATATTTCTTACTACACAAGAAAGGTTTAAAGAATCATATCATTTGAGAAAAAGATTTGAAAAATGTTTATTTTTATAAAACACCAATTCGCCCTCCCTTTTGGTGTTGAGAAACAAATCTCATCAATTTTAACAACTGGTCTCACTAGATAACAGGTACTCCATGAAGGCTAATATGCTCTCATCTAAACATCTTTTAGCATTAAAGATCCGCTCCATATACCTGAACCATTGATCTGCTTCATCTGGACTGACTTTGCCATTGAACTTGGTTGGACGGTGTTGCAAGAAACTCTCAAGACTCCACTCTTGAGGCTAAGTAGAAGAAGATGATGAATGTCCAGTTATGGCCCTTCCACTACTCAAAAGATCCACATACTGCCTCCATATGGCCTCAGCTGACACCCTGGTAGCCTCCAATTGCTGCAAAGCTACGATATTCTGTTGAACTAACATTGCATTTTGTTGTTGCATTGCAGTGATTACAAACTCCATCATCCGTATCAAGTTCGGTGCATCAGAATTAATGGGTGGGGGAGGAGGAGGCCTAGGTGCCATCTTCTGCTTACATAAAGAGAAAAGCCATTAGTCCTACTCAAAGAAATAAGGATAACCACTAGACATAACTAAGAGTACAATACCATAAGCATAACACACTCGTAACCTATAGGATTCCTAAGGAAAGAACTACTTTGATACCAATAATGTAACATCTCAAAATATAGCGATTAGCCATATCATAGTCGTCACATAATCAATAAGATAGAACAATTATAAACTAGAAATATAATGTATAAACGTTACAATCATTCAAAATAACCATAGAATTTAAAACTTTATATACAACCCAACTATTTCAAAACTATATAAAGAGCTAATTTAAAACTAACTACTCAGCAGCATCTCCTTCGTCCAATGTCTGCTTCAGGAAAACGTTATCTCCCTCTGCTCACACCCACAGGATGATCATTGCAAAGAAGGAAAACACTCCAACATACACAAACATTATATTTACTAACTACATCTCATACAATCATACATGGTCATTCCTAACACAAAACACTTTATGCATGACACAACATTGACTTGGACCGTCCGGACTTCGAATGATTGTCGAGCTATGGCGGGTTGTGCACTCGTGGTGGCTTCTACTGCTTTGTAAAGCCATTGCTAATGGGTTTCACTCTACCACACTCACGAGATTAGTTTGTTCCAGGCCTTGGGACATACTAGAAACCCCCAAAACTTAGACCTCCTGCTACTCCTCACGACATGGATCAATCCTCTCTACGTGAGAATGAAAGACCATTGGAGTTTCAGGATAACCCCCAAGCCTGAGGTCCTGCATTCATTCTAAACATACTTGAACCTCACCGAGAGGATTCACTTTGAAACTTACTTTCACCACTTTAAAACCATACTTTCAATTTGAAACACAACTCATGACATGATCACTCATATACCTTAATACACATTCATACATAATTCACAATGAATCCAAAACTTCATTTAGATCAAACAAAGACAAGGAAATAAAGAGTAAACTAAAACCTGGACCAGTCACTCAGTGCATAACCTCGCTCAGCGACTATAGAGTGTTCTCACACAATGACCCAGCTCACTGCGCGAATCTACAGACAGTGTCTCCAGACCCCAACCCACTTGCTTCGTTGAGCGAATAAAACTCCTAGTGGTACCAGACTCCAACCTCTCGCTCAACGACCTAACTCGCTTTGCGAAAGTCTAGACAATGGTCCAGGCCCCAATTCACTCGCTCAACAACCCCGTTCTCTGGTCGAATAAAACTCGCATTGCTCCCAGACTTCAACCACTCGCTCAACAACCTTGTTCGCTGTGTGAATACTTAGACAGTATGCCCAAACTCTTAGCCACTCGCTGAGCGACTCCACTCGTTGAGCGAGTTTGCATAATTCTACAACACAAAACTGCAGAATTATGATCCTACACCAAAACTTACCAATTCTAGCTATGTTCCCCAACTTCTAATCCTCCTAGATATTGTTATATACTTAATTATACTAAACCAAGGGTGTCTAAACCCTTATAACCTCAATCTAAATAAGTGGCCTCAAGATCTTACCCAAAAACATACAAAAACCTAACTTAAAGACTCAAATTGAATTCTACCATTTGTGATACAATTCCAATCATCTTAGGGACTCTAACAAGTCCCAAATGACTCACCAAGACTCTCCAAACTGATCATTTGCACATAGAATCCCAAACTCAAGTTTTCACTAGCTCACTTCCTCCTATTTGAACTCTAAACTAGGTAGAACTCTACATCATCACTACCACACACTTTTAACTCAAATTTCTAACATATCAAAGTGTTACACTTGACTTAAACCAGTTCATAACTCATTCCAAATTCACCAAAACAATTCAGCAAGCCCGTTCTCACCATTTTCCTACCTTAGACTTCAACTTTAGACCAAAGTGACTTATAACCAAGAATAACTCTTTCCTCCATAAGTTAATCACATAATTCACTATATCAACTTCACATACAACAACGATAACACCTTCACACAGATTCAACATTTATCTCAACTACTTATCATCATAAAATTCATCAATTTCACCATAATACCTAAATTATCAAGAACACCCATTAATATTCACATTCCAAAGTTTAGTATTCACATACCATCAATTTACATTGCATACATACAATTTAAAAGTAATTAACTAACTTCTCTTACCTTTAGGAAATTGCACCGTTCTAGAAAATATCCCAAGTGTGACTTATACTACAAGAAACTTTTAAAAACACTTACAAATCACCGAATGGTGATAAAATAGAAACCTTAGAACCTAAATTGAGTCAAGAATTGAAGAAGAGGAACTCTTGATCCATGCAAACAGAATTTCTTCATAGGATTAAGAACCCTAAACACCAAAGAAAGGGGTTTACCACTTACCTGCTCAATTCAACCAATTGATCGATCGGATTAGTAGCTCTTGACGTAAGGATCGTCTAGACACTTCTTGATTATTGAATAGATTATCCAAGCGTGAGAAAAGTTAGAGAGATGTGAGAAAAAGAGAAGAGAATAGTGTTTTAGAAATATAGAAGGTATTTAATGAGACGAGCTTTAAAATTTTTTATTTATATCATACGATTATTTTAAAATAAAATACCTGGTCTCATTACTTTAATTCACATATCTATTCTAATACTCTATTTTCTAGGTTCTTATATCAATTATATATCTTTTTTCTCATATAAAATTAGCAATACATATATAAATCAGGTAATTAATTTATATGAATTTTACATAAACCTACACATCACATAAAATCTATATGAATTTTTTTATAAAATTTACTTTTTGTCATATAGTTTTACTCCAATTACATTTTAAGATAGATTTTTTATTTAAGTTTATATTTTCAAAAATATTTTACAGATAATCTTATTTAAAATTTAAAATAAAATATATTAATAAATATTTATTGGTATAAAATAACTAATAAATTATTTTTTAGACAAATCATAACAAATAATAAGAGGAGTTTTTTTTTAATAAACGTGAATACCAAATAATCACCGTCAGACAGACCCCGTTATCACTTAGGACGGGGTTGTTGTAAAGCAAAAAAAAAAAAAAGTGGATTATTGTATGTCGTTTTCATTATCCTCAGAAATCCAAAACATGCCAAAATGACTCCATACTGCACACCACATGTTCGATTCCAGGAGATTTTTATTTTTATTTTTCCTTTTCCATTAAATCTAATACTATTCCAAAATGGGACCATTGAATGCTCAGTAGTACGGTCACGATCCAATACCATAAACATCACACATCAAACACATACAAACATTACTGTTTCATCTATTTCAGCATATTTTCAAGTGCCACATTGCATTTATATCACACCACTCCAAAAAGAAGGCCATATGTGTGTTTATATTTAAAAATAAATGAAAGGGGCCATTTGTGTTTTTATTATTTAAAAAATTAAAAAATGATGAATAGTAAGTCTATAATAGTATTTAAATAGTACTTATATTTAATAAATAGTAAGTCTATAATATTATATATATATATATATATATTATTTTTTTAATATTTCGTTTTGTAATATTTTTTCTTTTTTTGCTATACATCTTTTTTCTTTGTTTTATAACGAAATATTATTTTTTGTTTAATTATGTTTGAATGTTGTATTATTCATTATTTTCTATATTTTATTTGATCTTTAATTTTTGTTTTATTCCAAGAACTTTTTTCTTTTCCTTCAAACAATTTTTATTATTTTTTAATTGTTCAACTAGTTTGATATATGATAAGTTTTTTAAATCTTCAAGGTGATTTTCTTTGTCCAATTTTGTTCAATGGTGTGTCAAATAATTTATGTTAAGAACAAGACAATAAAAGAGGAAAGAGAGAAATAAAAGACATATAAATTTTAACGTGTTTCAGCATACAAATGTCTACATCCACCCACGACTACACTAGAAAATATATTTACTTTGGTGTATCTTTCAAATTTTGTAGAGGGTTGTTTATATAGCTAAATAGCGAACAACATCTCACAATATTAAGCGATGTGAGACTAAATTAAGCTCCACAATAATAACAATTATTCCACTTGGAGCTTGATTTACATTATCACCTAGTTTAGTTGCCTTCATCATCAATTATTCTTGAAGGTCAGTTGATGCAATACAAAGTCTCAACTTATTTGTTGTCACAGTCTTGGTCAACATATCAATTGGATTCTCTGCACATGGAATCTTTGATAAAGACAAATCTCCATCATCTATCAAGTTCCTAATAAAATGATACTTCAATTCAATGTGCTTGCATCCAAAATGAATAATTGGATTTTTAGCAAGATATATAGCACTTTGACTATCATAGAATAATGGATGGTCATCTTGGTCTTTTCCTAATTCTTTTAAAAGGTTCTTCAACTATATAATTTCTTTCATTGCTTTTGAGATAGCTACGTACTCATCTTAAGTGGTTGAGGGGAGACTCTTCCTTGAAGTTTAGTCTTCCAACTAATAGTTGTACCACTCAATGTAAAAATGTAACCTGTTGTGCTCTTTCTACCATTCATATCTCCTCCCAAGTCTACATTAAAGAACCTTTCTACAATTTCATTCCCATCAAGGCTATCAATAAAACAGACAAGTCATACATGCTCAAATTGAAAAATTTACAATCCAAATTCAATTATAATTCGGTCCTAGTTCATAACGAAATTAAAACCCAAAATGAAGCAACGCAAACACACGAGGACGAACTTTGCTTACCTGGAAATGATGAATTCTTGGACACTTGATTTCAATTGCAACCCTTCAGCAATGAGACTTTTGAAGCCAACTTTAACCTAGTGTGTTGGAACCTTCCACATGTTTTATGCTTCAAGCCCTGATCGAAACCTCAAAACCTTGTACAATAATGATAAATTACATTAGCAAACCCTAACAACAACAAATATTAATCATCAAACACCCTATTACCAAGAACAGGGCTCAACACATTCAGGTTCAATCAGAAAACTGCATACCTCAATGGTAGGGGAAGAAACACAATACAAAACCTCCACCAAGATTCTTTAGACAACCTCGCTCACACGCATGAACCACATTCGAGCAAGACCCCTCAAAGAACAACCCTCCAACCCTCGAACAACAACACTGCAACAAGAACGCTCACATCACAGCAAGTGGAAGCCAATGTACTGTTAACACACCCAACCCTTGATGACAATCGGTGAAACCCACCATTTAACCATGAAACCAAGCGGCGAACCAACCTTTGTGATGGAGGAACTCTAATGGCGATTATGCACACCAAATAACAAACACGCAATTGGGACATAGAATCATGAACATGGTGGCTCACAATCATGTTGGCTGACGGAGCGGAGAAGGCCTCTTCACAAGGAAACCAACAAAAGTAGGGAGAAAGTCGCAAGAAGAAGAGGAAATGCGAAATGGGATTTGAAGGAATGAGGGAAACTGATTTTCCCTAAATCCCTAATTAAGTAAACTGTGTTGCTTATCCATGGATCCTATCCTTCAGTAATGAAACCTGATGCTTACCGGATGATTTATCCGTCGAAAAAAACCACTTCAATGAGCCATCAATAAATTCGTCGGTAATGTCCAATTACCGATGGCCTATTAATTGTTGTAGTGTGTTGTGGTAGAAGGATATAACTTGGGCCGTTGTTGTTCATTTGCTTCTTATCTTGTTTTGTGGATATTCTATACATTACGGTTGATATTACAGTTATTGTTAGAGCCTAACTTAGCAAGATTTGTTGTTTGTTAGACATATTATTCCACTCGTTATTTGGCCGATTGGACCATGCATTAATGTCTAGTCTCATGCACGTGATGTCTATACCTCGACGTGAGATGAGTGTTTTGAAAGTTTCACATCGACTAGAGATAAGACCAATTTATAATATGTATGTGATTGAAACCTTATCTTATAAGTCAGTTTTGGGATATTGAGGTAGATTTAAAATCCACTTCTTATCATAATAATATAATAATATAAGATATCTAACCATATGTTAGATAAAATAAATATAATAATAAATGAGTGAACTTAATAGATATTGTATCCTTTTATACCATTTTGGTGAACTCTTATTAAAGTGGGCCTATATGAGAGGTAAGCTAAACCTAGTTTAGAACTATGTAGGATATGCCAATCCTATGTTAATCTTTATATTATTATAATCTAGATCTTAATCGTAAACCAAGATGATGTTTGCCATAAGGGATGACCTCGTCTGAGTCCTATCCTATACAGTAGCGCTTTTACTTTTTTATTCAATACCAATTTCGTCCAAAACTACTATTTTTTTTTTTTTGCCGGAATGTTTATCTAACAATTTTCATTTATATAATTTAAACTTCAATCTATATTAAAGAAACAGAATTCAGATGCATTGTACCAAATATTTTTTGTTGGCTTTTATATAAATATCTTTGTTTCATAATTCAACTTGATGAGAGATGGCCAACAATTTGATTTGAAGTGTCGAAACCAACCGTGCATGTTTTAGTTGGATTCCATTTCATGGTGGTGGGGTTTACAAGTTCATCATACATATTTGACTAAGTGATGATATTATTGTTTTTTACATTCATGTACACGTATCAAAGGTTATAAGAAAAATGAGATTAAAAGAAGTATCATATTACTATATATATATATATATATATATATATATATATATATATATATATATATATATATATATATATATATATATATATATATATATATATTGTAAAGTGTATGGACCCAAAATTTCACGTAATTTTTTGGAAAGATTACTTATATTATTTCTTTAACTTGGGTTTTTTTTATGGAAATATATCCTAATCTATAAGTAGTTAGTTTATTTTACCTTTACCAAATCCATTTTTAATACGTATATACCGTGTCCCCTCACCCATACAATGAGAATTAAATTAGGAAGATTATCTTTTACAGGTATATAATGAGAATTAAATTAAGAAGATTTTAAATCTTAATACAGACCATCTAATAAATATTAAAACATAATAAAGAAGAAATAAACTCATTACATAAAAAAAAAAAAACTCACTTTAAATTCACAAATAATGGGATTCAGGTGTGCAAGGCAGAGTAGACTCAGAGATTTTGACGGTAGTATATAATATGATTTTTAAAACCTCAAGTCTCTTTTCTGCATGTACCTTTTTTCCCCAAGTTTCTGAATTTCACTTTCTCCTCCTTCTCTGCAAAAACTCTCTTCCTTATCTCTATAAATTCTTATCTTTTTCTGTTTTCGATCATCATTCAGACAACGCTTGAGCTTTCTTGGTGTCAAGGGCTTTCATTTGCACCGATCAAGTTGTTGTTTTGAGTAGGTAAGTTCATTCTCTTCCTAAGAAACCTGTTTTCACGCACATGCAAGCAAAAGTTCTAGTTACATGTGTTCATCAGTTTCATCTTCGCAAATCCGGATCATGTTTTGGTCTTTTGATTGATCTTTTCTTCTTGTTTGGTGGGTTATAGGTATTCTAGAAAGGTTGGTGTTTGGTGGACGTATTCCACTGTTGATTAAGTAGCTAATCTATTAAAAAAGTAAGGGAAGCTTGTATAATTTTATTATGATTCTCTGTTTTGAATGGTTGTATGTTTGAATGATATTTTGTTTGGTTATTTGATGGATATGAAATATTGGTGTTACTGCATGTTCGTTTGTAGGTGTGGATGATTAATAAAAGGCGTGAACTGGGTAGGAATAGGGCTTGATCATAATTCTGCAGTACTCTGCAGAATTATTACTTGTCAACGAGAGTCATTTGTGACCTATCGGTTTGTTGTGTATGTTCGGTCTTAACTGAATTCCTCTTTGGTAGGATTTTAGTTAATGACAAATCGGTCTTGTATTGTATAATTGAAGATAGCATTCGGTCTAGGTATTGTTTTCTATTTCCAATTAGTAGTCAGCTTGGATAATGTATTCAATAGACTTTAAGTCTTAGATACTATAATTGTTTCAGTTGGTACGCAGTGTATAGTTAATTCAGAGAATGGTCTTATTTATACATTTCGTATATGTTTAGAGTGTTCGGTCTTGTACTAGCACTCAGTTCTTTAAAGTGCTCATTCTTGTACTAGCATTCAGTTTCTTAGTATGTTCGGCTAATATGAGTAAGTATTGATTAATAAATTGTTCAGTTATATTAATAATGTTCGGCCTAAGTCAATGGTGTTCTTTATAAATCACAAGTATTCGGTTTAGCTTTAGAATTCAATTGTTTTGATATTCGGCTTGAAAGACGTTCAACTCATGCTTAAGTTATACTCTTTGCATGACCTTTCAATCATGTTCAACCATAGGAATAGTATCCCGTTCGGCCTTGTTCATAGGAGATGTTAAGCTCTTTCGTTCGATTGTACTCGATGATGATGGTTGTTTTATTGTTTGGTTTAATTTTACTTAAATGTATCATAGATAAGGAAGTATATTGATATTATATTTCAAATTGTTATGAAAGAGAATTCCAAGGAGGAATATCTCGGTGAATGGTTATTGAATTGGTAAAGTATGAATATGGACAGTGGAATTCACGACATTCATCTTGGGATTCTAATGATTATCAATTCTCAAGTAGAGATGAGTAAGTCATAGTGTGAGAATGGCAAGAGGTCCTAGTCCAGAGGGGATCTGGGTGAGGTATGCTGAACTAACCTCGGGTGGCAGTTGAGGGTTTTCCAATTACTACACCACCTGGGTGCAAGAAAGACCACAAGCTACATATTAATACAATCCGGATGGTCAAGTCAAGGAGTCGGTCATTGTATGTATGTTATGTTTGGTTATTGCTTGAAATATATATATATATATATATATATATATATATATATATATATATATATATATATATATATATATATGATGATTGCATGTTACAATGGTTTGATTGAATATATGATTACATATTGGTTATGTTCTTATGATTAATTAAATTACACTAGCTTACCCTATTTTCCTGTTTTGTCTTATGTTGTTCGTTCGGTCACCTTTTCCCTTGCAATGATCATCCGATGGATGTGAGCAGAAGGTGATGATTGTTCGTTGGAGCAGGCTTTGGAAGGCGAAAATCCTTAAGTTTAGATTATGGTCGTTTCGTCAGTAGGTCTAGTATTATTTGTACCAGCCATTCGGTTTGAACGTAGTTTTAGAACCGTTCGGTCTATTCATATATTTTGTATCAGAATTATGGTGCTTTGTAAAGTATTAAATTTTTGGGTATTTTAGGATATCTATAAACTTATTTTTATTCCAGCAACTGTCCTATCATATTATTATATGTTGACTCCTGTATATAGTATTATGCTATATTTTTGGGATTTACATTAATAGTTGAGATGATCGAGTAAATATTTGATGTTTAGCAATTATATATAGAGAATTTTTTTTAACATATATTCATAAAATATAATACTTGAGAATTAAACTGTAAAATAATTTTAGAGGGCTTGATTGATCCCTCTCATAATCTTCTATTTATAATAATAAATTGATACAAGAGTACATGATAATTAAAGTAACCTAGACACAATATAATCATGATAATTAGAGTAACCTAGACACAATATAATCATGATAATTAGAGTAACCCTAGACA
>NC_028359.1:19206925-19236782 GCF_000741045.1 Vigna radiata var. radiata | reverse complement strand
GTGGAGTTATTTGACTCAGCCATCGGAATAGGAAGGACTTGTTGGAGGATAGAAACATCTTGAACAGATGGAGAGAAGTAAGGAGTCTATTCAAAGAAATTGACATTAGCAAACATGTAATACTTCTTAGTTTCAGGAGAGTAACACTGATATCCTTTTTGAAGTCGAGAATAGCCTAAGAAGACACATTTGAGAGCGCGAGCGGAGAGTTTGTCTAGACCTGAAGACATGTCATGAACAAAACATACACAACCAAACACTCGGGGAGATGTATGAAAGAGAGGATCATTAGGAAACAAAATGGAGAAAGGGACTTTATTATCAAGAGAGGAGGAGGGCATCCTATTAATTAGATAACATGCAGTTAAGATGGCATCTCCCCAGTGATAGACAGGAATATGGGCACCGAGCAAAAGGGTGGGAGCAGTTTCAACCAAGTGTCTATTTTTCGTTCTGCTATACCATTTTGATGTGGTGTATGAGGACAAGTAGACTGATGTAAGATACCATGGGAACTCAAGATGGCAGAAAAGGGGGATGAGAAATACTCNTTTGCATTATCACTTCTTAATATTTTGATTACTTGACCAAATTGATTCTTGATTTCATTCAAAAAAGATGTAAAGATAGCTAACAATTCAGAACGATTTTTTATAAGATAAACCTAAGTACATCTTGAATATTCATCAATAAAGGTAACAAAATATCTAAAACCAAAGGAGGAGATACGACTAGGTCCCCATATATCAGAATGGATAATGGAAAAACTTGAATTACATATTGATTGAGACCTTTTAGGAAAGGAAGATCTAACATGTTTTCCTAATTGACATGATTCACATTCTAAGGTTTGGAGACCACTAAGTTCAGGACACATCTTTTTTAATTTGGATAAATGAGGATGGCCAAGTCGATTATGTAGCACTTTAGGATTAGGAGCAGCAACACAGGACACCCTTGGACGAGATCCATAATGGTATAATCCGCCAGCTTCATATCCTTCTCCAATCCGTCTCCCCGAACCACGCTCCTGTATAACAAAAGATTTATGATCAAAGGTTATTGAACAATTTAACATTTTGGTCAGCTTGCTTATAGAAATTAAATTAAAAGGACAATTAGGGACAAAAAGGACGGAGTTGAGATTGATGGAGGGAGACAAGGAAACATGACCGACTCCTTTGGAGGAAGTTTTAGATCCATTTGCAAGGGTTATGAAATGAGGTTTCTCTCGAAAAGAAATAGATGAGAACAAAGAGGTATTACCAGAAATATGATCAGAAGCACCTGAGTCAATTACCCATGAATTTGGACCTTCCATGGATTGAGAAATGCAGGTTGTTGATGTACTGGGAGATTGAGATGATTCTGCCAAGCTGTTGGACTTTAACCTTAAATACTCTTGATATTCATCCTCGATGGACTTAGAAGTGGAAGTTTCAATCTTTGGAGTGGAAATTTCAGTCTTCAAAATATTGGCGATCTTGGAAGGAAAACCATGTAAATAATAACAATTCTCATGAGTGTGACCCATCTTTTCACAATATGTGCATTGTGGACGTCTCCGACCTCCTCGTCCTCCTCCTCTAGTGCCACGTCCTCCTCTTCCTCGTGTGGCAACCATGACAGATGGTTCCACTAGTTCATGCACTTCCTGAGTTTGAGGTACCGGGACACGTAGAAGACGAGTGGTCAATGTTTCCATGGAGGGGACCTCATGACTAGTTAGAAGTTGATCTCTAAGATTATCAAAATCGGGATGTAGGGCACAAAGGATCAATACCATGTAATATTTGTCCAGTTTCTTTTGGATATCCTTTAATGGGTCCGCTTCCAAAAACATCCTTAGTTCTTCGACGACAGATTGGGCTTCAGCCATAAAGGACACCATATCATGGTTTGTCATTTTATGAGATGCAAGCCTGTTCGCAGTGTCATAGAGACGTTGAATATGACAAGTTTTGAAAGCCCTCAGAGGTATAAGAAGGTTGGGTTCCACTGATTGCCATAATAGGGCACACAACTGGAAATCTACTTGTTTCCACTTATCAACTTTTTCAGTAGGCACANATCAAAATCGGGATGTAGGGCACAAAGGATCAATACCATGTAATATTTGTCCAGTTTCTTTTGGATATCCTTTAATGGGTCCGCTTCCAAAAACATCCTTAGTTCTTCGACGACAGATTGGGCTTCAGCCATAAAGGACACCATATCATGGTTTGTCATTTTATGAGATGCAAGCCTGTTCGCAGTGTCATAGAGACGTTGAATATGACAAGTTTTGAAAGCCCTCAGAGGTATAAGAAGGTTGGGTTCCACTGATTGCCATAATAGGGCACACAACTGGAAATCTACTTGTTTCCACTTATCAACTTTTTCAGTAGGCACACGACTTCCATCTTGCTCAAGGTGGTCATAAAGCCCTTGGCCAAGGAACCACATTTCAACGGCAGCAGACCATGATAGATAATTTTTTCCATTTAGCTTCTCGGAGGTAATTGATGGACTTCCAGAGAAAGAAAAAGCACTACCAGACGCCATCTCTGAAGATGACAAATCGTACCAGTGAGAAACAAGAAAAAACCCTAAGGGTTTAGACAAATGGGACTGTGACAGTGGCTGGCGGCAGACAGCGGCGAACGGCGGCCGGCGACGGAGGATGGCCAGCGGCGGTGAGCGAGATCGACCCTTCTGATACCAATTTGAGAATTAAACTGTAAAATAATTCTAGAGGGCTTGATTGATCCCTCTCATAATCTTCTATTTATAATAATAAATTGATATAAGAGTACATGATAATTAAAGTAACCTAGACACAATATAATCATGATAAATAGGATAAATATCCTAACAATAATCAATATTATATTTCTTTCTATTTTTTAAGAAAATGCTTTAGGAATATTTTGTTTTAATTTTAATTGAGTCAAAGTTTGTTCTTTATTTTTATGATTTAGTTAGTTTTTTAATTATGGGTTGGAGTAGTGGATTAAAATTAGGATAAAAATGTAATGGTATAAAAACTGTTATTTTCATACTTAAATTTGATATTAAAGCACACCCTGTATGGCCTAGAATGAGCTTTAAATCAAGTAAAACACTTGGTTGAGTCTTGTGAGAGTCAAACGTTGGTTTTAGAGATATTATGCTTGTTTTTACATTGTTTTGCAGGGTTTTTAGGTGAATCGAAGATGGAAGTCAAGTAAGGTGGACTTAGACCCATGAAAGAAGGAGAAAAATGATGAAAAGAAGGGTCAAGAGAGTCGCTGAGCGCCAGAATGGTCCGTTGAGCGCTCAGAGTGATTAGAGGGAAACCGCTCAGCGGCAAAAACTAACCGTTGAGTAGTCAAAGCGGCAAGAGGGAAACCGTTGAGCGGTGAACTTAGGCGCCTGGGCGGTTGTCTGTTTTTAGTAGCTAAATTCTGTAATCTTTCTGTTATCTTTTTGGGCTTATATATAGCCCCAGTGCGAATCAAAAAGGGATTCTTTTTGCAGAGAGAAACGTCCAGAGCTATTCCACACACCTTGGAGGAGGTTTCATGGATGCTTAGGCTCCAACCTACCAAGTTTAGGGTTATTTCTTCCCTTCTTTCATCATATTCCATCTAGTTTCACCATGACAATGGTGAACTAAACCCTTTGTTGTTGGAGAACAATGTAATCTTTTGAAACTCTCATATATTTAAATTCTTATTTATTTCATATGCTTGTCATATACTTGTTTATCAATTGTTGGGTTCTCATCTTTGCTTAATGCTTTTATTGTTTAACTCATTCATTAAAAGTTGTTTATCTTTATCGATATGGGGACATACGGTAATGTCATGAACTGGTGAGAAATTCCTTGATTATGCTAATACCGCCTAAGGATAGGGGTAGGATGATCAATTTTATTTTGCTTATGTTCACATTGCATTATTGGTTACTAGGGGAGGCTAGGGATAGCAAGCCGGTAATTAATAATAGGCTCTTTTCACCAAGGGATTGGGTTAAGGGTAGGCTAGAAAGTTTGCATGGGAATTGGATAAACAAGTGAAATAAATAAGAAGAGTAGATATATGAGAGTGGATAAGATGAAATTGTAAACCCCAACAACACCATTCATCCATAGTTTTTCAAAGCCAATTGAATTAACTGCATTTGCATGTTTATTTTTGTTCTTTGCATACAAACACCAACTTAATTCTTTTCTCAAGTCTTACGCGATTTGTTCACATGAAAAGTAAGGCCTAAGAGTTCTATGGGAAGAACGATATTGGGTTTACCAATTATATTACTTGATAAGGATCTGGTACACGTAGCACGATCAGCTCCTCTTCTTGTTCTTTCGCCTTTTCCCCCACCTGTCGTAAAGCTAACTTTAACCGGTCGGTCTCGCTCGCCTCCTCATCGTACTTCGATATAGGCACCCTCGAACCTCTTTGATAAGTAGGCTTGAGCTGCTTCACACTTGGAATGTTCCAGGGAAAGTGCCTGCAGTTTTGTCTTAGCCTCTTCAGCAACCTTCTGCTCCACAACCAATTCATTTTGAATTTCTTCAGCACCACGCCAGTCGGCGAATTGCTCGAGATACCACATCAGCATAGCACCACTAGTAGTCAACTCCAACACAGCCTTAGTAAGCAGTTTTTAAGAAAGAGGTTCCACAGCCGACCTCTGAGAAGAACTCATGTGAAAGTCAACCTGATCGCTAATGTCAAACCAAGGATCTAGGAGACCGCCTCAGAGTGGCAGGAGAGTACTTTCGTGACGACTCTTCTTGGACGAAGACTTTTCCTCCTCTTTAGATTTCCTTTTCTTTTTAGAGGAAGTGGGGTCGGCCTGTGCGGAAGTGGTTGCAGTGGTTCCCGAGGACTCCAGGTTCACTACTGGGGGCACCTCCATAACTGGAGGCACTTCAACCGGAGTGAACCCCACGACCGGATTCGTTTGCGACTCGGCCGCCGGTGTGCCTTGCTAAGAACTAGCCAGCCGGGGATCCCTCTTTCGTGAGGGAGGAATGAAGCTGGTCTTGCGAGGAATCGGAAGAAACATCTTATCTGCAGAGAAAACTGAAATTTAGCTAAGTTAATATTAAAGAAATACGTAGACAATTACTAATATCATACCAAACGCCACACGGGTAAAATCCTCGTGACAAAGGCAATCGACTAATTGGCGGGCGTGAAGATGGCGGGGCTGATCATTGATGGTTTTTATAGCCTCGACCTCGGCCGGGGACATCTCGTCGATCGACACGGGACTTATTCTTACAGGATCCCTTGTCCAATAATAAGGAACAAGGGCTCACCCGCCGCTTCGTGAAATTGGTTGCGGTCGACCTCCTTTATTATTATTTTAAAATACCTTATCTTTAAGTTCTTGAAAGACTCAGAATAAGGCTTAAACAAACAACAATCTTTGACGAAGGTCAACAAAACCCAACCTCGTTTGGCGAGCGGCCGGACATGGTACTAATGAAAGAAAACTGGGATAGTTGGGACGATGGCTAGAGCTGAGCACATGACCATAAATGCTTGAATACAAGACCACTCGTTCGGGTGTAATTGGGAAGGGGCAATGTTCATCCTCCGAAGCACAGCTGCCTGCAAGCGACTAAAACGTACGTGCACGAACATCTGGTTGAACAAACATGTATATACAAAGAAGAAATCTTTGACGCTTGTTCCCTTCCCATGGAAAACTCGCTCATTAGGATAACTGACACTCAAGTGAATTAGTTGACCATCTTCCTCGTCTCGAGCCTAGAACGACTAGTTAGCCCACTCTAGTAGGTCATCCTGACTCTTGTACTCGGACTCATAGGAGCCCACATCGTGCGAAACCCACCCATAGCCATCTATGGTTGGCCACCCGCCAACAGGTTTCGCCCTCATCGTGTCCATCTCGACTCCACCTTCCAGGAGAAATAGGGACGCCCCATGTATTATCTGATCGCCGCTGGGCTCCAAGGACCCGAGAGATCCCACCAATCGGCCGGACCTCTCCCCCCGAGATACCGACCTTGAGTTAGAAGACGACGACCTGCTGTTGGTGGAGGAGCCTTCGCCGTCACCATCTGTAGACCCAGTAGAAGAAGACAATGGAATCATATTCATGTTACAGTCGGACGATCAAATTAAAAGAAGGGAGATGAAGGTAAAAAGGGCGAGCTACTTACTCCTATTTATAGTAAAATCTTTTGAAACCGCTAATGCATAGTCACCGTTGAAGCGATAACACAGTGAAGGGACCAGATTGAGAGACTGTCCCACTACTCGAGGTTAGCAATCTACCAGAACTTGACCCGTGTTTTCCCGCCCAAAGTTCAAATTCGAAGCGCATCAGATGGAGCAAATTCATTTTTAAACCCAACAACAAATACTTGTCTAGGGCTTGGGGGGCTGTAGGAACCCCCGGACGTCCCGGACGAACGACCCCTATGAATGCAACGGGACGGAGGTCAGCCCGAAAGGATCACACCAACGGTTAAGACAAGACGGATTAGATTAAGGTAAGATAGAGTTAAAGGTTATTGGGCTGTGATTGGGCCTTGATTAAGGTTTCTCTAATCCCGGGCCCATATCCAATGTTTTATATAGAAGTCAAAGGTAAGAGGTAAGTAGGTTCATTTATTACGCATTTAGCACTGCACTTGGATTCCCAAACGGACTCATTGATTGACTTTAACATCGAAGGACTTTTGGCAGGTATCCTCCCAAACAAACTTAGACGAAAAGGAACGAAATAGAAAATCGATAAAAAAAAAAATTGTAAAAGGATTAGGTGATTTTACCTCACAATAAAACAAATAATTTGTAGAATTACCCCATATTAGTGTAGCACCCTACTCATTAGACAGAATTGGATCACTTCCAGTAGTTATTGTAAAAATTTGAAAAATGTGACATTCATGAGAGATGCCTATAAAAAGCATATATCACTTGGTCCCACCACGATAGCAAATCCACGTTATCTTTTATCAACGTGGGTGTACTTTTAAGTGTCAAATAGGGTAAATTAATGTTCGGATAATATATTGCTGAAACTTTAGCTTTAACACAACTATCAACCATTTTTCTATGTATATAATTGATGAGTGCCGTGTAAAATTTATACGTTGAATCAATCACATTCAATAAATATATTAATTTCATAATAATTACATTAGAAATCGTAAATAACTTTTATATAAACAAAAGTGTGATAAACTTTTAAACAAAAGTTTTAGCGATTTTTAGTTTATATAAAAACAATTACAAAAACCAAATATGTCTGAACTAATTCTTTTTGCAAACTTTAACACTAGAAAAATAAAATTCCTTTTCTAATTAAGTTTAAACTAATTTTTTTGGAAAACTTTGAAAATAAAAATCCTTTTCTAATTGAGGTCTAAAGTAATTCTTTTTGCTAACTTTAACACTAGGAAAATAAAACTACTTTTCTAATTAAAGTCTAAACAATTTTTTTTTTGTTGCAAACTTTAACACTCGGAAAATGAAACTCCTTTTTTAATTAATGTCTAATTTTTATTTTTTATTTTTGCAAACTTTAACACTAGGAAAATAAAACTCCTTTTCTAATTAGGTTTTAGGGTTAGCTCTTGGATTATTTCATCTCATATAGAGTGATTACTTTCAGATAGCCTACACTGTAAAAGAATTGATAAGGTTAATTAATTAATTAATTAATTGCAATTAATTTTACAAGTCATGATTAGCATGAGGGTGCACAAATATCTGAATCTTTTGTTCTGTCTTGCAACAAGAACAAGATATGCTGACCTTGTTTTGTGCTTTTCTGAAATACTGATAGGGTCTATGCCATGCACAATTGTCTATGATGTAGATCCACGTAAGCAAATCATTGACAAAAACGATAATGTTAAATTATTATTGGAAATATTCACACATTTTTTATTTAAAAAGTAAAAAAGATAAATCGCCCTTTTTCTTATTATATATTAAGATTTATTTTAATCCTTTATTTGTTTTAAAATTTATTTCAATAATTTATCTTTAAAATCAGGGTCGAGAAATCGTGATGATATTTAACTTCGACAAGACTATGATTGATTTATGACGTGAGCCATTTATCTTGATTAAGCTGTAAAACCCAATTTAAGTTCAAACAAAAAGTAATCAATCAACATGGTGCTAATCACACGTAATCAAAAAATTGAAAATTCTAGTATCATCTTTTGTTGCTAACGACACTCATTTTTTCAATCAAGGTTCAAATAAGAAAAAAAAAAACATTCTTTTATTTATTTGAACATCAACCGAATTCTATAATTTTCATGCAATTCAATCTTATACAACAAATTATTTCATTCTAGAAATTGAAATTAGTTCTTCTTTAAAATTAACAATTCAAATAATATTACATCTCGAGTGTGAGACTAAATATTAATGGATGGTCCGATACCATGTTAGAAGTGAGTTTTTAAACCTAACTCAATCCCACAAAACCGACTTATAAGATGAGGTCTGCACCCCACTTATATATCATAAATTGGTTTTATCTTTTGTCGATATGGAACTTCCAACATTAACCTCCGAAAAAAAGATTATAAGTCATGTCTCAAAGTTGAAAATAGAGAGAACCAAATCGACATAAATTTTATTTTTATTTTTTAAATAAAGATCTAATACGTAAAATAAAGGAAAAAGTATAATTCAGTCAAGCGAAAATTACATATAAAATTTAAATTAAATAGAAGTTAAAATAATCAAATTTAATCTAATTTTTTTTTGTTAAATAATTTTCAATGACACATTCCTTATCTGTTAGTGATGTTCCAATACGGAATTCCTCTTATTACATGTGAGTTTTGGTTAGTGATAGAGACATTATTATGCATATATAAGAGACAGCTTACCAACTACAACTAAATATAAACAAGTAGCTTTGCTATAAAGTATTAAAGACACACATCTTCATTATTATATTCGTGCAATCTTTTTCATACAACTCTTCATCTTCACATTGAATAGATGTAGCTTTCATTATAGATTTTAATTGAATTATTGAACATGGTTCCTGTCTTTCACTAATTTTTTAACATAAAAGGGACCACCATGAAAAATGTGACAAATTAAATTATGTCTGTTTATTTGATGAAAAACAACAATGCATAAACTACTAAAGGGATAAGCTTCTTAAATTTTGTGATTTGATGTTTCAATTCTCCCCGTGTCTTTGTTGTGATGGAATTTGCATATAGTGGTAATGGCACATGTGATAAAACATTATAAAAGTAAAAAATATTCATGTTAATTTTCTTACCAAAGATTTTGAGCATTTCTTTCATGGGAAAAAAGTTACAATTTTTTAGAATAATATTCTTGTAAGTACTATGCATGGGAAAAATTAATTCTCTTTAAAGTTGTTTGGTAAAAAAGTTATAAATTTATTTGAATATATCTTTAATTTTTGAAATATAGAATGAACACCGTGTTTATCTTCTATTTGTTTTTTAAATGGTCTTTAATTCGTTTAAAAAAATGTTATTTAGTTTCTAAACAATAAATTTAAGGGACTAAAGCCAAATTATTATTAACTACGATACTAATATATATGTATATATGTGTATTTAAATTTGTAACATTGGAATGTAATTCACTATAATTTAAAGAATTAAAAATATAATTAAGTTTTTGTTTCATTTGAGAAAAAAAGAAGATAAAATAGAATGAAAAGTTTTATAAAAAAATAAATTTTATTCCAATAAAAAAAATCTCACTATTTTTAACCACAAATAAGAAAACAAACATAAACTATGTGATGTAAATTCCCAAAAGAAATAATGTAGAAATGTCTTTTTATAACTTCTACCAAACATTTCCAAATTCACATTCTCCATATATTTAAAGCAACCACATTCTTATATAAAAGTTATCATTCCTTTATAAAAGGGCCATATTACAGAATCTGATAAATTGAGTGGCATGCTTTTTAAAAATTTCTGTGACCATTAGTTCTTGCAAATTAAGCTATTGGGAAAGTTCTTATGGAAGTGATAGTTTTTTTGTGTGCAATCAAGGAAAAGGAAGAACATGCAACAACATTGTTGGTAGTGGAGTGAGGAATCACATTCTCTAGAATGATAGGAATACAAAATTTGGCATAAAATAAGAAAAAGAAAAAGGAAAAGAAGTATTTCGCAGGAACATTGGAGAATTATTCTTCATTTGCGGGGACAAGTTGCATGCAATATATGCTTGACATGATTTACAATTTACTTTCTATGAAATAATATCTTCAAGAAAAAAAGTTCTTTAGATTTTGCTTACTATTTTACAACAATGGTTAAGTTTTAGAAGGTGGAAATGTTCTTATGTTATTTAGGTAAAAGTGATTTTGTTTGGTAAATTTAATAGAAGTTTATGAGGGAAATCACTATAAGAAAATATTAAATAGCAACTAAATTTAGAAACAAAAAATAGCTAGTTATTATATTGACTAAATTACACACCATTTTATAAACTTTAAAGTATTAAATGTATAAATTAGTATGTATTATGAATAAAATATTATAATTTCTTTGTGAATTAAAGTTTAAATTCACCTCCAACATTTAGAATCAATAATAGTAAATAGGTACATTAACTTACTAATAGTTAATGTTAGAGACTAATTTAGACTTTAATTCTCAAATCAATTATAATTTTTTATTAATAATTGAAATTATATTAGATACCAATCCTTTTAATTTATAAAAATGATGTATAACTTAATCCATATAATGAATAATTTTTTTATCTCTACTTAATGATTTTTTTTGTGGTGAATTATTTATTAAATTAGTTGATAATTATAAAGTGATATACAAACACAATGTTATTTGATTTTAAATTTTATTATTTTAGACTAAGAATATATATTTAAGTAGGTATGATTTTACTTTTTTATTATTTTTTGTCCAAAACATTAATATTTAATTAAATAAAATAAAATAATATAGTAAAGATTTGGGAAGTAACTAAAATATTATAATTAAACTAAATATTTAGAATGTTTTTAGTTTTATTTAATTGTATTATTTTCGAACATAATATGTAAGAACTTAGAAAATAGAGTATTAAAGCATGTATGTGTATTAAAATAATAAGACCGAGCATTTTATATCAAAGGCTTAATACCATTCTCGATCCCAATTTTAGTCATCTTTGTGAAATGGTCCTAATTTTTCTAAAATGTTCAATGTAGTCCTAAAGATTGTAATTTATGTTCAATTTAGTCTTTTTTGCAAACGTCGTTTAAATTGTTAACGGCCAAATGTCCAACTGTTCAATAAGTGAATGACGTGGACATTTTAATTTGTGTTATCGTTATGTGTTATCGGATGCAGTGTTTGTAGGATTAGCGTGTGTTACTGTCTAGGTAACTTGGGTGTCGCATTGCGGGCTTAACTTGTGTTATTGTTTAGGTAACTCAAGTGCAATGTTTGTGTCTCCATCCTTTTAGATGCTCCTTGAGTGCTCTCCTGAATTAAGAGAGATTCTTGCTTGAATTGTCTGAGGGTCTCCTTAAGCTTTGTAGTACTGTTGGCTTGGTCTATTGAATAGTCCATCAATCTGCCCAAATTGACTTTGATTCATGCTTGAGTGAGGTTCTCACCTGTGGTTGAAATTACTTTGGTAGAACTACCTCTTGCACAGACTCAAAAAAGATCCTAAAAAATATTGTTAGCACAAAAATAGAATAAAAATAAAAATTAAAGATTGAAAAGTAAAAATTAAAAAAAAGAAAATTAAAAATTAAAAAAAAAAATAAAGTCAAAGTTAATCAAGAATCACACAAATAGAATAGCTTAAACCGTGAGTCCCCAGCAACGGCGCCAAAAACTTGTTGGGTTGAATCGGCAAGTGTACCGAGTCGCACAAGTAATATAAAATGGTAAGACCAAGTATTGTATCCCAGATGACTCTCGGCGTTGAACAATTGTGCATTATATGATTATTTTCTGTAAAGTTATATGATGTGTGATCATAGTGTTGTAACCGTTAGATGAAACCATTGTTAACATAAAAAAGCATCAACAAATATAAAAACAAATAAAGAAAATAAAGATCCCGAGTAAGTAAAGTTTTTGTTAGTAAAGTGTTTGCTTATATCTTATACATTTTTCTTTATGTTGCCTTAGTCGTTCCATCAGTGGATGTTTATCCTTTTACTCATTTTCCCTTCGAATTTTTCTTGAGATGATCTCAGTGATTAGCTTTTTGTGAAGTTCTTCTAGCTTGTAGGCTTTAATATGGTCCGTAATGTAATATAGTACGTCTAGTTGGATGCAAGCAAAAGTGTTTAAAGATGGCCTTCCCAGTAAGATGTTATAGGAAGTGTGAGAATTTGCAATGAGGTATCAAATATGCACTATTCGTATCACTCTACCTTCACCAAACTTAGTATAAAGATCTTGTTGATAGGTGATAATGGTAATTCTTACCATTATCTGAGGTTCCTTTTAGAGACAAAACCAGCTCCCCTTTAGCTTATTACTTTTTTAAATCCTCTCTTTGATCTTATTTTAATCTTTCTTTATATTTTGGGCTACATTGATATAAATTCATCATTAATCCCCTTATTTTGTAGTTAATGTTGTGCTTGGAAGTAACTCCATCAATGTATAGAGATGAACCAACAACAAGATCAAGCAAATTTGCACAAAATGGGAGACATAAGCAATGCTGTTAGAATCTCGCGGTCAGACACCCCTCTAAAGGCACGCAAGCGCCATCTGCTTTAGAAATCTCACGCCCAGGAACTCCTCCAGGGGTGTTGAGCGCCATTTGCTTCAGAAATTTGGCACTCGAGTGCCCCATCCAAGGCACTGAGCGCCACTTTCATTGATGTGGCAGATTGAGCTTATTTAACCCTAAAACGTAAAGGGGTTTAGGCCTTTGGTGGTTTGGAGGCACAATTTCACTCAGAATAGAGCTTGGAGGGCTGTTAGGGTTCATGGGAACACTCCCTTCTTCCTCTTTGGGTTCTTCTTCTTCTTTCCATGGACATTTTGTAAGCTTTAAGGCTCTCCATGGAAATAAAGAGTCAAACCCATCTTGTTGGGGATAGATGTATGATAACGATCCAAAAACCGTTATTTTCATGCTTAAATTTGATAGTAAAACACACCCTTTATGGCTTAGAATGAGCTTAAAATCAAGTAAAACACTTAGTTGTGTCTTGTGAGAGTCAAAAGTTGGTTAGCGATATTATGCTTGTTTTACATTGTTTTGCAGGGATTTTAGATGAATTAAAGATGGAAGTGAAGTAAGGTGGACTTAGACCCATGAAAGAAGGAGAAAAATGATGACAAAAAGGGTCAAGTGAGCCGTTGAGCGCCATAATGGTCTGCTGAGCACTCAGAGCGATTAGAGGGAAACCGCTCAGTGGCAAAACTAACCGCTGCGCGGTCAAAGGGGTAAGAGGTAAACCGTTGAGCGGTGAAATTAGGCGTCTGGGCGGTTGTCTATTTTTATTAGCTAGATTATGTAATCTTTCTGTAATCTTTCTATTATCTTTTTGGGCTTATATATAGCCCCAGTGCGAATTAAAAGGAGATTCTTTTGGCAGAGAGAAACGTCCAGAGCTATTCCACACACCTTGGAGGAGGTTCCTTGGATGCTTAGGCTCCAATCAACCAAGTTTAGGGTTATTTCTTCCATTCTTTCATCATATTTCATCTAGTTTCACCATGATTATGGTGAACTAAACCCTTTGTTGTTAGGGGAACAATGTAATCTTTTGAAACTCTCATATATTCAAATTCTTATTTATTTCATATGCCTGTCATATACTTGTTTATCAATTGTTGGGTACTCATCTTTGCTTAATGCTTTTATTGTTTAACTCATTCATCAAAAGTTGTTTGTCTTTATCGTTATGTCGACATACGGTAATGTCATGAACTGGTGAGAAATTCCTTGATAATGCTAATACCGCTTAGGGATAGGGGTAGGACGATCAATTGTATTTGCTTTCGATCACATTGCATTATTGGTTACTAGGGGAGGCTAGTGATAGCAAGCCGATAATTAATAATATGCTCTTTTCACCAAGGATTGGGTTAAGAGTAGGCTAGAAAGTTTGCATGGCAATTGGATAAATAAGTGAAGTAAATAAGAAGAATAGATATATGAAAGTGGATAAGATGAAATTGTAAACCCCAACAACACCATTCATCCATAGTTTTTCAAAGCCAATTGAATCAACTGCATTTGCATGTTTATTTTTGTTCTTTGCATACAAACACCAACTTAATTCTTTTCTCAAGTCTTACGTAATTTTTTTACATGAAAAGTAAGGCCTAAGAGTCCTTTGGGAAGAACGATATTGGATTTACCGATTATATTACTTGATAACGATCTGGTACACTTTCCAGTGGCTTAACAATGTAACCTTTGAACTCTCGTCTATTTGTTAATGATTCGAATATATATATATATATATATATATATATATATATATATATATATATATATATATATATATATATATATATATATATATATATGCCTTTTCTATCAATTGCTAGTATTCTTGTTTCCAATCTTAAAGTTTGCATGTAATAGGGATTTACGTGGCTTGATCTTTGATTCGTGGGAATGGGAACATATCTTGTGTAATCTAGAAGTGAAACAAGAGTCCTAGTGGTTCATTGATTATAGGGAAGGAAGATGATTCACTTGTCGTCGATCATAGTTTTTAATCTGAGTTTCGCTTGTTAATTAATCAAGGGATTGATAGTTAATAGGTAAAAGCTAGGCTTTTTCACCTAAGGGATTAGGGCTAGAGTAATTTTGTGGATTGACTTTTGTAATTTGATGGAGAGGAGCTGAAATTGTGTATGCACAAGAATGAATTGGAGAAACCTAACCTTAATAATGTCATTTCATATCATTTCAAGTCTATTCCATTCTTAAGTGTCTTTAAATGGCAAAGTCCAACCTTTTATATTTGAAAATTTATCTTTTATGCACTTGTTTATAGATTGATGTTATGTTCTTGAGTTTAGATGAATTGTTTATAGTTCAATTAACTAGTATTACACGAGTCTCTTGGGAAATGATACTTCGTCTTACCATTTTATATTACTTGAATGATTTGGTAGACTTGTCAATGAGTTAACAATAGGGGGAGCTTATGTTGGAAAACAGGTAGGCTTCGTTTCAACACCAAGAGGGGGGTGAATTGGTGAGGTTTCAAAACCAGAGTCTTTTTAAAAAAAATTTCACAAAGTATAAACCTTTACAAAGTTTCTTGAATCACAAGGAATGAAAATTTGAAGTGTAGCAAAAAATACTAAGTTGACTACAAAAGCAGTAAAGTCGACTGAATGTAAAAGAGTAGGGATAGAGAACTCAAACGCAGGTTTTTATATTGGTTCGGCCTCAATGCCTACATCCAGTGTCCTTCCACAATCTGGAAGCAAATGCACCATAATGGTCAAGGTTTTTACAACAAGGTTTTTATAGAGACCTCCACGTCAAAAATATAAAACACCTCTCTAACCCTCTAACCAAAATATAGGAAATAACACATAACAAAGATCTGCAACAAGATATCTCCTCTTCTGCAATCTTTAACCCACTTTGAACAATCCTCAAAGTGTTCAGACTCCACGAGTCAACCTCCTGTAATCACAACAGGAACAACTAATCTCTAGTAGATTGAAGACAATCTTGATCAACAAGAATACACCAACTGTGAAGATTTCTGATCAAGTGTTAAGTGCAATCCAGTCTCCTTTAAAGAACCTCTTCAAAGATAAATCACCACGATCTTCTTGATGAGTTCTTGGAGAAAATTCTCAGAGATCCTGTAAACCACAAATGAAAGTGTTAGAATTTCCAAAGTCTCTATGATCAACTGAAGAACGTCTATTTATAGTTTTTCTATAAATCAAACGCTCTTGTAGTCAACTGAGCTACTAATAGAGTCGACTGTCCTCAGACAATTATAATAGTTAAGTCAAATAGTAGCAGTTGACAACTAACAAATTGATTTTGCATTTAATACAGTTGACTATCATCAATGACATAACTAATTTTTGAAATATAGTCGTTACTTTTCACAAACATAACAAAATTTCAAACAAATAAACTAACTAAGTCGGATCCACTGCGCATGTAGTCGACTTAGGCACTTTAGCATAGTTTGAAAATCTTTTCAATGCAAAATCACACACATAACTGTTTTTGAAAGTTTGTGCATAGTCATGAGTTTAATCGACTTACTTCATAATGAAATCGACTTAAAACTTGCAGTTATGCCACACAATATAAGTTCATAAAAGGGCATGTGGTTTTCTCTTCAAAAACATATATAATGCAATCACACATGATGTATAAGAAATAAGTTCAATGAGTGTACATTCATATATCAGATCAACACAAAATATGTACAATAAGATATCAACCAATAAGGAACAGAAAATGTAACACACAACAAAACATGCACTATTAATAATATGTTGTTATCATAAAAAACCAGAGTGATTAAAGCACTGTTAGATTAATGTTAGCTAAACCAGTGCTTCCTTTATCAACAATCTCAACAGCTTAAACCCTTTATATCTTAGTTTTTTATGATGAACAATAAAATGAATGGTTAATGGTTTCTTGCACAACAAATTACATAACAAATGTTTATATCTTTATCATGTTTGTGATAGATGATTAATTCCATTATTGTTGAATGAATCAAGATTAAAGCAGATTTATAATCTCATTTCTAGTATAAATAATCAATTAAACAAGGTATATAATCTATTAGATTTTGCCATATCACTTAGAAAGCTTAACAGGGGCAAATTGTTCTGTTATAATAGATTATACAGGTTGCATAACCGATTAAAATAAAGAGCAAGCCATAATCTATTATATAAGTGAGATTATCTATTAAGGATGACTAATGGGTACTAATATGGCTAAGTGTAGAAATAATCGATTGCATAAGTTAGCTAATCGATTAAAATAGAGAACATAGTCTAATCCATTACATAGATAGCCTAATATGTTAAGAATGTTAAATGAAGCAGTAATATGCTTAGGTTTTTAAATAATCGATTATACATAGAGGATAATTTGTTAAAACGAAGAAATAACATAATTGATTATGCAATTAACATAATCGATTATATTGCGACAACATTTGAAAATCCTATATATATGTGACTTGAAAGTTGTTTCAATAATGTTACAATTTTCAAATACTAACATTCTTGTTGAGCTTTGACTACAAGTGGCTTCAAGAAAAGTTCTTGGATGATCTATACTTCATTGGTTGATTACCCGTCAAGATTCATTCAAGAATTTGTGATAAAGTGGTTCTAATTCAATCTGCACTTTGAGAGTATTTGTTAAAGATAAGTTTTTGTCAAACAATTTGTGTATTGTACCTGTGCGGGTTTGCCAGGGGTTAAGAGTTGTGATTGCTCTTGATTTGTTGTAAGAGAGTGAGGTTGTTCATCTCTTGTCTTACTATATTGATTTTAAGTGGTAACAAGAGTTCGTTGAGAGGGTTGCCCCTATATTCTTGTGTACTAAATTATTATAGTGGATTTCCTTCAACTAAGGTTATTGAAGGAGGACTAGATGTAGGCTTGTGATAGCGAACCAATATAGATTTTTTTTTTGTTGATCTTTCTCTACATTTTCTCTACTTGTTGATTCATTACTATTTTTTTATTGATTTCAAGAAAGCCGAGAACTCATAGCGATTTTGAAAAGATCACAAAAAAAGGGTTAATCTAATTCACCTCGATCTTGGCCGAGATGTTGGGTAAGATGTTCCTATCATATGATCCTTGCTTTCACTCAATGAACCCTATCGAGATGACTTCAACCTCATATAATGCATGTAGTTCTTGGCTGAGATGTACCTATTGTATGACCCTTGACCTTGCATAATTAACCTCGCCATGATAGTTAATCTAGCCAAGATAGTCTACCTAGCTGAGATGGTCTCGACCCTCTATAGTACAAAATATAAAATGTTTTGAAAGAAATCAAAGAACTCAAATATAGTTGAAATGAAATTGAGTTAAAGCAAACAAAAATCAAATCATTTGTGATAAAACTCAAGAAAGAGAACCTCAAATTAAATCAAGACATGATCAAATTAGTTCATAACTATTTGCAACTTTAAATGATATTAAAAGATAGGAGAATACCATATAATGAAAGTGGTTTAGGTTATTACAAGTCTAAGGAAAGGGTTTCCTCAATTTTGTTAATTTAGCCATATTACATTTCTATGGAAAGTTTGGACACATTTGGAAACAAATTTTTTCAAAAGAATCAAGGAAACAAGTTAACAACTTCAAAACATATGGTATTAACTTATAGTGAAAAGATTCCTAAAAGAAGACTTAACATTATTGAAGATGAAATTATGAAACAAAATTATTTATATTTTTAAGAGTTTATTTTAAAAGGTAAGAATTTTTAGAATTATAAAGGATTAACACATGTTTAATTTATTAACTTTATTTAATCATGGGATTAGGTTCACATAAGTTTTATGTCCACACTTATTATGTGTTGACATTGATTTTGAGCATTTTTTTCACGATTGTTGACCGAGCTAAATAACTTATAATTTTTCTCTAAGAGAGATCATTGAATATTAAATAGAACTAGTGATAGAAGCCTCCACTGAATTCATGCTTGGAGAAGCTTCACGGAATCAGAATTGGCAACGGATGAATGAAGCAATGATGATGGATGAAGTGGATTCAAGGTGTTTGATGAAGGTCCGTGAGAGGTTGGTGATGGTGTATTGGTGAATTCTAACTCAGAGAGCTTTCCTAAGGGGAAAGGAGCTAGAGGAAGTGCAAGATAACAAAGCACAAAGGTGAACTTGAGAGTTGAGCAGAGATTTCAACAGCATTTCATTACTCAAAGTCAAGTTGCCTTTACAAAGGATTGAATCCTCTCTTTTATAGATGAAGAGAGGTTCTGAAATGTGCATGGGAAGCTACTCTTGTTACACGTGAAGTGTGCTAGATAAGCTATCAATTGAACATGTGCTATACATTGTAAAACACGTGAAAAATGNAAGGAAATGGTGTTCCACATGTGAGTTTCGGCCAGCTCCTTTGTTGCACGTGGAAAATGGCATAAATGTGGCTAGCTTGGTATTTTCCATGTGCAAAATGTGTTTAGCAAGTCCTAGCCGTGAGTGATGCCTTATTATTCCTTTTGATGATCTACAAAACAAGTAAACATATTTAGTTATTGTAGAAGAAAAGGTTTAATAGAAAATACTCCATAGAAGTAAAGTAGTGAGTGCTCCCTCTTCTTCTTGTATCTTCTTTGACATGGCTCTTGTTAGAGGTCCAATATGAAGCTTGGATGGTCCACCATCAACTAGACTCATGTGCATCTTTGAATATCTTCGTAATGAAACTCTTAGGTCCTTGTTTCTTATCTTTAATAACTCCTTTTAAGTAGTTTATATCCTTGTAATTCTCTTTAAGGTGATATGTTTCTTTCAAATTCTCACCTTTAATCCATTTTTTAATTTCTTTGGCAAACATGTTTTTCTATTTCTTTGTTTTCTTTGATGCCACAAGTTTACTTCATCATTCACGAACTTTTGTTCTTCTACAACACCTATTTGAGTCGAGAGATCATTCTCCTTCTAAGAAATATACCCAAATAAAAATTTCTTTTTAAATTTGTTAATGTAATATCAATTATTAGACTCTTATGAAAATTGCATATGGACTTGATTAGTCCTTAAAAAATAGTAAATCCTTGTAAAATATGCTAATTTTCAACGTATTAATCCATTTTGCATTGTATTTGTTACCATTGAAAAACATTGATGCTCTGAAGAGATTTTGATGATGATACACTTGAAAACTTGAAGACTTATCTACTTACATTATTAACGCATCTTTTGTAGAAACCTTTGTATTAGGCTTTAATTCTCACTTGTAAACCTTTAAAAGCCTTGTAACTTGATGTTTAGTATAGTTTACTTGTGGCAATAATTGATTACCATGAGGGATAATCGATTATCATGAGTAAAAAGACTTCAATTCGATAATAATCAATTATCACTAAGGATAATCGATATCGTCAAGGTTTGACAATAATCGATTATCATTATTTTCAAAACCTTATCATGGCCAAAATTAATCAATTATCACTTTTGGTAAATCGATTGTTACTGGTAGTTGGGAACTGCCTTTTCAGTTTCTGACCCTGCACGAACCTTGGCTTATAAATAGAGTTCTCCATTAATCATAAAAGATTACCTAAACTATTACAGAGTACAAAATTGGTTATGAGGAAGCTCTAAGTGTTTAAGTGCTGCTTGATCAAGTGCTTAAAGAAGGAGAAACTTATCTTAATGTGTCTAAGGTAGAAGTGGTTCTCTACCAAGTTGTTTCAAATTGTTCTTCATTCCATCGTGTGTCAAAGGATGATGCTATAATCTCTTATTGGTTAAGAGAGGTGTTTTCTTCTTCATATTATTTTTTCACTTATATTGTATCATTGAACTAATTTAGTAAAAGGCTAATCACTTCTTTTAAAGTGATTAACAACTGGACGAAGTATAAAAATTATCTGTGTGATTCTTCCTATCCTTTTGTCTCTTTACTTTATTCTATCTGAATAAAATTTTTAAAAGGAAAACAAAAATTTTAATAGAACTAATTCATCTCTCTCCTCTTGAACTATGTCTGAACACGCTTTTAAACATTTCGTTGTATAATTACAATTTCATTTCAAGATTAGATTTCCATAACAACTTCATTTCAAGATTAGATTTTTCATAAAGAATTACCTTCTTATATAGGAAGATCAATTGCACTTATGAAATCTAAAACAACTTTTTTTGATAAATTTTCTCAATTTTTTTCATGTGAAAAACTTTTTTTTTCTACATATTTATATTATTTGAGTTGTTTTATGGAATATCTTTCTCCAAGTTTTTATTCAATTTAAGACCATTTCTGTTTTTATGAGTTAAAATAATTTCACACGGATAATAATTGTTTTTATCGAAATTCTCATTTCCCTGAAAAATAAATTAATAATAATTGTTTTTTTTACCATTAAAATCTATTTTGGAAATAAAATTAAGATGCAAATTATTATTATGATTGTGGTAATTTTAAAAAGTTTGTTTGACTTATAAGGATTCTAAATGTACTAGCATGTGGGATATACCAAATATACTTATAAATTGATTATATAAGGTATAAACCATCCAAAAGTAACTTTTACACTAAATCTAGAAAGAATATTATCTGGGTAATGGTCAAATCAATACATTTAAATTAAAAATATAAATCCAAAAAGGAGTCCATATAAGTGCTTTGTTAAGTTTAGCTCAATTATTCTAAGGGAATAATTATATTCTTGTACTCAACGTTGAATAAAAAGGATTATACACTAAAAATAATTCAAACTAAATATTCTTAAAAAGGACGTGGCAGCAGAATAAAAATAACTTTTCTAGGGCAACGTCGTCGGAGGAATCAAAAGAACGGTGTTAGAAAATGAATGAAACTTACAGTGTTAGGGATCAGAACATTGATATTCTATATATTAACGTGAAAAATGAACTCAAACTATAAAGTATTATCTAACGTCAACACTCTTTTAGTCAAATTTATTGAAGTATTTATAGTGAATGCTTCACTTCAAAAGCTTTCAATTCATCAATTACTTCTGAGAAGCCTTGACTCTCGCACCAGAAAATTCAAACGTCAAATTTTTATAAATATAATAAGCGTCACAATGATAAAAAAAAATATTGATATAAAGTTAACATATTATAAATATATTGCATTCAAAAGAAAAAAAAAGTGCATTGGTTATAAAGAAAACAAACAATGCTACAAGTTATTAATAATACGTCGAATGCTAGATTTTCAGTTATCAATCATAATATGGTAAATTTATTACGACATAGCTAGAATTACTTGTCATATGTTGTCTTTTATGACGTAGATATTTTTACCTATCATAATGTCTCTAATATATTATGACAAATAATTGTTCATCTATCATAATATATATGTTTTTCAGAATTAACCTATTATGACATACATTATCATGCATAAAAATTTGTTTTTTTAAAAAAAAAAATCGTTAACCTATTATGACATTTTTCAATTTGATTTTAAGTGGTTGAGTGTTTTATGCATCCACTATAAGAACAATTTCATGGATAACTCTCTTGTGAATTGAAGCTATGAAAACCTTTAATTCACCAAGTTTTTGTGATATATTGATTATGATCAACAAATCATACATTTTTTCCCATAAATAATATCTTTGGGTTTGGGCTAGTTTTTGCTTTGTTTTAATGAATTATAAATAGAATTGTACGATCCTTAGAGGTCATCTTTTGGCAGAAAGGACGCAGAAACACCTTTTTCATCCCATGGAGGTGGATTTTGGATGCGGGAGCTCCAACTTATCAAATCTAGGGTTTTTCTATTCATACTTTCCATTATTTTCATCTAGTTTCACCATGTCCATGGTGAACTAAACTTCATTGTTGTTGGGAAAAACGATGTAATCCTTTGATACTCTCATATATTCAATTGATACTTCATTTATATGGTTGATTTCATTAATTGTTAGAGTTTTTCCTCCATTATATTTGTATGTTTTGTTTAAGACACTATCGAATATCATAATCTTTGATTATATCTTTATGGTCACATATAGATAGATCTAGAGGGGAAATTCTCTTGGGAGCAATATTACCTAGACATAGGGATAGGAGGACCAATTACCTTAAGCTTTTGTGCGAATTAATGTAATGCATGACCAATTACTAAGAAGACTAGACATAGTAAACTAGTGATTAGGAGTAGGCTATTTACATTGGGATTAGGATAAACTAGAAAGTGGCATTAACATTAATGAAAGAGTAGAATTCATAAGACATATGAGAGTGGATTAGGAGGAATCAGAAAACCCTAACAAGACCATTCACCCATACCGTACAAATGTTAATTGATCACTCTTGCATACATATTTCAATTTCATCTTTTGCATTATAAAACCCTAATTTTTGTTATTCAAGTCTAATTAAAATCAAGAAATCACATGAAAGTCTAGGCCTATGAGTCTCTAGGGAAACGATACTTGGTCTTACCATTTATTATTACTTGATACAATTTGGTACACTTGTCGGAGTCTTAACATATACATATAACAACACACAAGAATATGTTGAAGGATATAACAACACACGAAAAAAAATGATATAACTTATGCCAAGGCCATGTTCCTGTATTGTGTGATTAGTAGACTAAATGTGAACATTGGCCAGATAATCGCAGATGAGATCAAGAGTTGTTCTGCTACTACAAATAATAAGGCACCTTTGGAACATCCTTCTCTTATCACACACCTGTGCCGGCAAGCTGAAGTGGATATTTCTATTCCACCACTAGAGAGGTCAAGAAAGGCCATTGATGAAGTTTATTTTAGGCAAACTGTGTAGGAAAGGAAGCTGGCCATCCAGGACCTCAGACACGTCCTAGGAGGAGAGTTCCACCACCACCGGCTCAGGGACTAGCTCATGATGCAGAGCCATTTCAGATGAGGGATATGTACATGTCTCTTATGCAGTCCAGACTGGAGTCTATTCATAGACGAGAGGTTGCTATGGCCGAGATGATCATAGGCATGTACGACACGCCTCATGCACATAGGCGGACTATGGACGAGTTTAACAATGGGATGGCTTGGCCAGAGCAGATGCAGGGTAGTTGATTTGGAGTAGCTGAAGCTCTAGAGTTGGAGGATGATGATGATGATGACTTTAAGGATGTTGAGGTTGGAGATGAGGAGGACTCTGATGATAGTATGGGCTGAGGAACAGACATGGCATCTACTGATGGATGTCAACTACATTAGAATAGAATTTTGCTTTATCTTTTTGCTTTATAGTTTGAACTTATATTTGCTTCAGTTGAGTAGTGTAGGGTTAATGTACTTGGTTTGACATTATATCTGATGATTGTTTGATTGATGTTGTTGCATGATGAGTATTGCTTAATGATGCTTAATATTGATTGATGTTGAGAATCCACTGAATACTGATATGCAGGTGATGGTTCACAAGCTTTGTGAACAGATGCATGATGTGATTATAATTTTGGTTATCATGCTAAGCAAGGTAATTATTTGGGATGTTTGGAATGATTATTGAGCTTATGAGTGGGGTTTTTGAACTCCAGAGTTTTTTATTGAATGAGTTCTATCTACCTGAAAGCATGAATGATTTTGCCCAGGTTTCTATGATTGATTGAATTGCATGTATTTGTCATATGATCAATGCCATTTTTGAACAAGCCCTCTCTTAGCCAATGAAAAATTGTCGTCCCATGAAAAGAACTATGTGTTCTACCCTTTTTGAACCTAAGTCTTAAATAATATGTGAAATCCTTTTTGAAAATCTTTACCTTGAGTTAAGTTGAGAATTATTGTGTGGTATTGATTAAACGTTCAAGTTTGGGGTTGTTGGGATAATTGAAAAGAAATAAAGATAAGCATTGAGCTAATGTGTTGAGCAAAAGATAGAAAAGATAGAATGAAAAGAAAAGCTCAATGCAAAGAAAAGGGAAAGTTGGGAATGAATGAGATTAGTAGAAGAGAGTTTGTGCTTGAACTATGAATGTTTGAATGACTCTCTTAACTCAAGGATTTTGTGATCTAGAAAAATCAATTTTTCTTGTTAACCCAACCACATTATAAGCCGTGAAAAAGTCCTTGTGATGACATATGTGTGTGATAATAATTTATTGTGGTAAATGAAAGGCAATTTTGTTTTATGTGCCATGTGGATAGTAGAGGGAATGAGTGACTTCTTGAAACACTTGAGTGATTGAGTGAAACACCTTGTCTGGTGAGAAAAGATTCCATGAATCTATGATTTTATTTGTGCTTAGCTAATTGATCATTCATGAGAATAACATATGTTGGATATTATTGTGTGAACACTATGATGAGCATTGAGAAGGAAGGCATGTGTGCATCTTGACTAAATTCTATTGATGGACAAATTTGAGTGATTACTTGTCTTGAAAGAAAAAGAGTTTTGAATATGATTGAACCATTGTGATGATTGGTGAAAGACTGAGTTGCATTTTGTTTTCTTGAGGACAAGCAAAGTTCTAAGTTTGGAATTGTGATAACGGTTCAAAAACCGTTATTTTTATACTTGAATTTGATGTAAAACATACCCTTTATGATTTAGAATTAGCTTGGAATCATGCATTTTGCTTAAGTTAGGAAATAAGAGAGTCAAAGGTGGTTTTCTTGGTTTCATGTTTGGTTTTCTCATGATTTGGCAGGTTTTATCTAGAATTGAATGAAGGAAGTTGAAGGAGAGGAGAGTTGGACTCAAGAGAAGGTGAAAAGTGAACAAATGAAGAATCGCAGCCACCGCTCAGCACTAACCTAGCACTGAGTGTCAGCCTTGTGGAATAAAACTCTGGCCAACGTCTGAGCATCAACGCTGAGGAGAAATCCAGTGTCGCACCCACCGCTGAGCGGTACTGCTGAGCACTAGCTTCTTTAGTTAGATACGACACAACGCTTAAGCGTCAGCGCTAAGGGGAACCAGGGGTACCGCGCCCACCATTGAGCGGTGCCGCTGAGCGCCAGTCTTTGGGCTTAGGCCAGTTTCTGCTTTGTTTTAATGAATTATAAATAGAATTGTACAACCCTTAGAGGTCATCTTTTGGCAGAAAGGACGTAGAAACACCTTCTTCACCCCTTGGAGGTGGATTTGGATGTAGGAGCTCCAACTTATCAAATCTAGGGTTTTTCTGTTCATACTTTCCATTATTTTCATCTAGTTTCACCATCTCCATGGTGAACTAAACTTCATTGTTGTTGGGGAAAATGATGTAATCCTTTGATACTCTCATATATTGAATTGATACTTCATTCATATGCTTGATTTCATTAATTGTTAGAGTTTTTTCTCCATTATATTTGTATGCTTTGTTTAAGACACTATTCAATATCATAATCTTTGATTATATCTTTATGGACACATATAGATAGATCTAGACATTGGAAAATTCTCTTGGGAGCAATATTACCTAGACATAGGGATAGGAGGACCATGCCTTAAGCTTCTGTGCGAATTAATGTAATGCATGATCAATTACTAGGGAGACTAGACATAGTAAACTAGTGATTAAGAGTAGGCTATTTTCACCAATACATTGGGATTAGGGTAAATTAGAAAGTAGCATTAACATTAATGAAAGAGTAGAATTCATAAGATATATGAGAGTGGATTAGGAGGAATCGGAAAACCCCAACAACACCATTCATCCATACCGTACAACTGTCAATTGATCACTCTTGCATATATATTTCAATTTCGTCTTTTGCATTATAAAACCCTAATTTTTGTTATTCAAGTCTTATTAAAATCAAGAAATCACACGAAAGTCTAGGCCTGTGAATCTCTAGGAAAACGATACTTGGTCTTACCACTTATTATTACTTGATATAATTTGGTACACTTGTCGGAGTCTTAACAGATACATATAACAAAACAGGAGAATATGTTGAAGCTGTGAAATTAACATATTTATAATGGATTATGAGAATTGGGTTGAGAGAAAAAATATTGTAAATCATTCACAAAGTGAAATTCTTTAAGAGTTTTTCTTATAATTTTCAAATTATGAGTTCTTAATCTCAAGGGGAGGGGGGTTAAAAAGGTGATACCTAGAGACTCGATGTAACTTGGAGAGTTTTGTACTCAATGTAGCCTAGTGAGATTATATTCATTGTAACCTATAAAAGGTAATGCTCATGCTAATTAAGAGAATTGATTAGTGAAATATCTTAACCAGGTTGCTTAAAGATTCGACGTAACCTTAGTGATAGAGTAAACTAGTATAAATCATTTGTGTGTTTTTCTTTTAGTATTCTTGTGCTTTGGTTGTTTGTTTGTATGAAATGTTTTTGAAATTGTATACAAAGTATATTTATCCCCTTTTAAAACAACATCACACAAACAACTACAAATTTTAACAACTATTTAACTGCTACGCATATATAAAATATACAAAATTTATCTTATAACTCATAAATTATTATTATTATTATTATTATTATTAACAAAGTTAATTTAATAAAAATCAAGAAATAGAACTTAACTATTTCTAACACAATTTCTAAGATTATTCTTTTACGATAGTATATATATATATATATATATATATATATATATATTAAATCCTAGTAATTGAGAAGTTATAAGATGATAAATTATATGTTATATAAGTCCTATAAATTTCTAAATTGAACTTGTGCATCACATAAATAAACACTTCTGCACATACTCAATACTAATATTTACTATTTTCATTAAATTATTATATATTCTTTCACGGATTTGAAAACTTGAAAGTCAATCTTAAATATACTTCTCGTTATTTTTAGTGTTGTGTTGAATGTTTAACACAGTATAAAGATAATTTTGAGATCATTACTTCATAAAAAAAAAATTAACAAAAAAAAGTTGAATTTCCGATCAAAATTAATTTAAACCCACAAGTAGAAATGCCTCCTTAGATGAGTTACGAATCATGAACCCATGAGTTGGTTACATAAAATCATCTAGACAGAGAAAACCAGTTGTATGAAAGCGTGCTGTTAAAGAATTTGACTAAATTTAGGGTGGTAGAAAGTGAACTTCAATTCTATTGTTTTGTTTGTTCCTAAAAAATGGCATGGCCATGTCAGAAAGACAATGAGACAGAATTAGGTACACTAAATGACATCAAATTATGCCTTTGATCTAGAAAAATACATCATCCATTGATATTTTAATTAGTTGTTATTTTTTCAAACACTTTCAATAGTTAATTTTTGTAAGAAATATAAATTTTTTTTTTCTTAATTTTGAAACAAGTTTGTTTGTTTACTTCTAACTTTAAAATTGTTATAACTGGAAGAATAAAGGGACTAATTGATAGAAGCATTTCATTGTATAACTCTTATTGTGGTGAGAATGTCTTCTTTGATAGTTAGTTTTTATAAGTATATTTTTTTCATGATTTAAGAAATAAAAGATATTGTGCATTTTGGATCAAGTCTCACGGATTTGTTTTTGGTACCGTTTCAAAAGACCTCTTATCAATGAATGTACCTTATGTGTATATAAACTCATGTCTATCTCTTATTTTATCTCATGTAAGACTTTGTTTGTATCTAACATATTGAGTTAATTGATATGATATAAACTTTCTAAATTTATGCATTACTTTCATTGTTCTTCATAAAAGAGATTTTTACTTCAAGTATTCAGCAACATCTTTGAGCCTCTCTTAGATATTTTGAATTCTATCGATAAACTTCTATTAAGATCAAGTGAATCATTTTAGATGAAATGTTTTTAATGATAACAAAACATCAAACAACAAAAGATAGACAAAGCATATCATTAAAAGATATGAGATATAGAGTTAAAATACACTGATTTTATAAGTATCAATCTACAATTATTACGAAGTATTTTAAGATTTCTAATTGGAGCAGAAGTAGTTATTAGATTATATGATCTATTCATTGGTTAAATGAAAGATAAATAAATGTTCTATATCGTGTTTAGTCATAGTGTAACTTCGACATATGAGTATATTGTTTTTTTAATACTAAGTTTTAATATTATTCTAAAGCAATGTTAAAATATTTAAATTGTTTAATTTGATTATTGAGAATCAAAATATTATAGGTCACAACAATTAAAAATTGTTTTTTTATAATTCTAAAGAAGGAATTTTTTTAAATTAAGTCATCACTTTATATATATATATATATGGGTTTGTTAACACGCGTACGCCTGTTTTTTAGTTGGTACGTTTTAACAATGTGTACCGCATTATAGTAGACAAAAATACCCTCATTTATCATGGATTCTAAGTTTTAAGGTCAAGGATATTTAAATAATTTTCATTCTCAAAACTATAAAAAAGAAACCCCCAAACCCTTACTCACCTTCCTCATTCTTCTCAACCCTTTCTCTTTCATCTCTCTCACTCAAACATTTTCTCTGTCATCTCTCTCACTCCAACATTTTCTCTGTCATCTCTCTCACTCCAACATTTTCTCTGTCATCCCTACTATTGTCCCAGTTGAAAAAAAAAATCAGAAACCTTCTGTCAGAGATATTTTCTCTCTCATCTCAACATTTTCTCTGTCATCTTTCCAAAAAAAATTTTCTCATCTCAACCCAATTGAAGATGGTGATAGCAATTTGAATGAGAGATATTTTTTAAAAATTGAAAAAGTTTACTCTTTTATAATCATTTTATATTTATTAATGTGTGTAAAATGAATATAAACTTTGTCATTTTATGTTACTCTTTCCAAATCTTAAAGGTAAAAAATGATTTTACTGNTTTTTATCTTGCACAGTGGTTAAAGTTTATTCTAAACGCCTGTAGAAGTTGATTCAGTAATAAAAAAAGGGATATAAGGAAATTAAAGAAATAGGTATAGAAGAATTCCCTAGGAGTACAATTCTTTCAATTCTAGGTTGTAATCTTACATCATGTATCCCATACCAATAGAGAAAGGAAAAAGAAACACTTTGTTTAAAGGGAAAAGGACAAGGGTTAGGCAAGGGTTTCTTATTTTTTTTTTTTTTCAATTGGGGCAATAGGAATAACAGAGAAAATGTTGGAGTGAGAGAGATGAAAGAGAAAGGGTTGAGAGGAATGAGGGAGGTGAGTAAGGATTTGGGGTTTTTTTTTTTTTTTTTAGTTTTGAGAATGAAAATTATTTAAATATTCTTGACCTTAAAACTTAGAATCCATGATAAATGAGGGTATTTTTGTCTACTATAATGCGGTACA